>NC_057852.1:1513071-1597283 GCF_015237465.2 Chelonia mydas | reverse complement strand
GGGAGTTCGCTAGTCTTATAACAAAATAAAGAGGGGGGATTATTTTATTGTTCCTTTTTTTTTTTTTTTTTGAAAAAAGGAAACAGAAGGGGAGTATGAACACTAACTGACTAAAATGCAATGAACGAACACTAATCACTCAAAACAGAAAGTAAAATATAGATGAGGTATTCTCAACTCGGAGGCTGCTGAAGCCCTGTCTCAGGTCAAGGTGGTTGAGAAGGAGCTGATGGCAGTTTGCCCGTGCAACGCTCTATAGCCCTAAAGCAGGGCCCGAGACAGGGACAGCATCTGTGGGGGCTGAATAGACGCTGCTACCTAAAATCTCCGATCTGAGACGTAGGGGGCACAAATAAACGTTCAGTGAAGTACCCACAGGACACTACTCGAAGAAGAATGATACTTCCTTCCTCCCACCCTTTGTCTTATCTATTTAGCCCTTCAGGCCTTGTGCCATGTGTCTCTGCACGGTCCAGCACAACGGGGCCTCCAGTTCTCTTGTAACATCACCCATAATAATGTAACTCTGCTCAACTCACGAAAGGGCAAACCGCAGAGATTAGAAAATACGGAGCGGTGCAGAGACCTTCCTTCCTGCTGACAGTGAATCAGAGTCAAGAACATGTTGAACTAGATTTGATTCTTTGCAACTAGATGTGTAGCCCACTGGCGGTGTGAGTTAAAAGTCCCCCTGTGAGTCAATCCACAGAGAATACAAGATGTTACAGCCCCTAGCAGCGGTGAACTGCACCTTTCAGAGGATCTGGCCTGAGCCAGTTGGAACCCGTTGTTGTCACGCAGAGGCTCATGTCACGCAGTGCTGACTGTGGGGTGCTGGAGACTGTGTTCAGATGACAAGCTATTGTCTTAAGTGTGAGGGGGCTCCTGGTCCTGCTTGAAGGCTAGGGGACCCTGTAGGGAAGTGTCAGTGTGTGATCTGGGGCCTGAGAACACAGGAATGGCCAGATCAGTGGTCCAGCTAGTCCATTGTCCTGTCTTCCAGCAGTGGTCAGTGCCAGAGGCTTTAGAGGGAATGAACGGAACAGGCCAATTATCAAGTGATCCATCCCCTGTCAAGTCCCAGCTTCTGGCAGTCAGAGGTTTAGGGGCACCCAGAGCATGGGGTTGAATCCCTCACCATCCTGGCCTGTCCTCCAGGAACTTATCTAGTTCTTTTTTGAACCCAGGTCTATCTTTGGCCTTCACAACATCCCCTGGCAACAAGTTCCACAGGTTGACTCTGTATTGTTCGAAGAAGTGCTTCCTTTTGTTTGGGTTAAACCTGCTGCCTAATAATTTTACCCGGTAACCCCTGGTTCTTGTGGTGTGTGAAAGGGTAAATAACCCTTCCTTAATCGCTGTCTCTAAACCACTGATGATTTTATAGAATTCTATCCCCTCCCCGCGTCCTCATCTCTTCTCTAAACTGAACAGTCCCAGCCTTATTCGTCTCTCCTCCTAGGAAAGCTGTGCCGCACCCCTAGTCATTGTTTGTTGTCCTTTTCCCAGTCTAATATATTTTTTGAGATGGGGTGACCAGATCTGCACACAGTATTCAAGATGCGGGCGTACCAGAGATTTATATAGTGGCAGTATAATATTTTCTGTCTTATTACCGATCCCTTTCCCAATGATTCTGTTCACTTTTTTGGCTGCCGCTGCACACTGAGTGGATGTTTTCAGAGAACTATCCACAATGACTCCACGATCTCTTTCCTGAGGGGTAACAGCGAATACAAACTCCATCATTTTGTATGTGTAGTTAGGATTATGCTTTCCAATGTGCATTACTTTGCACTTATCAACACCGAATTTCATCTGACATTTTGTTGCCCAGTCAGCCCGTTTTGTGAGATCCCTTTGTAATTCTTTGCAGGGAGCTTTGGACTTAACTCTCTTGAGTAATTTTGTAACATCTGCAAATTTTGTCCCTTCGCTGTTTACATCTCCAGCAGCCAGTGTGCAAAGAGCCGGCCTAGACAAGGAGGGGAAGAGTTCTGCTGCTCTGCCTTAAACTCACAGACTTTACGGCCAGAAGGGACCATCGGGATCATCTCGTCTGACCTCCTGCACATCACAGGCCACAGAGCCTCGCCCACCCACCCCTGTAACAGACCCAGAACCTCTGGCTGAGTCACTGAAGTCCTCAGATCATGATTTTAAAGAGTTCAGGTCACAAAGACTCCGCCATTTACACTAGTTTAAACCTGCAAGTGACCCATGCCCCATGCTGCAGAGGAAAGGGAAAAAACCCACCAAAAAACAAAAAAATCCCTGGGTCTCTGCCAATCTGACCCAGGGGAAAAGTCCTTCCTGACCCCAAATATGGTGATCAGTTAGACCCTGAGCCAGCGTTGTGTCTCTCTGTTTTGGGGTGTTGTTGTAGTAATTGGTCCTGCAAATTTACCCTAATTATGAGCTCAGCTGTGAGACAGGAGTGACAGCTCACAAAATGTCACAATAAGCTATAACAATGAATGTGGAGGGGAAAGGGTGAAAAGGGGAGGGAGACAGACTGAATTAGTCCAAACAAAAATGTCTCCTGATAGAACTCAAAGACTGTGTTAAGATCATGCCTGGTAAACAAGAGAAGTGTGGGATCAGAAATCAGTGAAACAAAATTTGTCAGAAATTAGGCCTAAATGGTGGACAAAATAATGAGCGGACGGGCTATTCCATCCCTCACTCCATTTTGGGGTTCTTAAAAAAAAGATTTTGGCGGGAATATATTTGAACAGATGCAGGGTACTGCTATTCTGGCTGAGAGAAGGGGAAGGAGTGAGCTTCACCATGATGGGTGCCACTCCTCCCTCCCCTGGAACCCCAGGCCTTCTTCGTCCTAATCCTGAGAGATGTCCTGACCAGAGCAGGCCAGAGAGAGGGACCCAGAAGGCAATGCCACGTCCACCAGCTCTGGCTGACTCCTGAACGCCACCTGCAATGTGATGTCTGCCCCCACCAAGGCGTCCTTTTCCTGCTCTATATTATTTCTTCTCCTTCCAGTCTCTCTCCTTTTTCTTTCTGTCTAATAAGGATCTGGCTTAGCTGGCCAAGAAAGCTTATTTTGCAGCACTGCTGCGATCCTGCGACCAAAGAGGCAGCTAAAAGCTATGGCCCAAACAGCCCAGTGCTGGTGTGATTTTTCCAGAGTGGCCGATCAGGTTGTGGGCTGGCTTGTGTTTCTCCGCAGTGAGGCTGCCAGCGAGAGGCAGCACCAGAACAGAAGCTGCATTTTCTCTCTTTGCTACTCTTCTTTCTCTCTGTTGGAAAGAGGTGCCGGCATCAAAGGAAAGGAGCATCACACGCTGGAGAGAGGCAAAGGTGGGACAACTGGGGTGACTCTTGACTCTGCAGCCAGGAAGAGGAGGAACTGACTCCCTCCCAGGGTCACACACCATATTGTCGAAAAACTACTTTATTGTGAATGATGATTTACAGTTTAATATATTCCTAAGAGAGTATTTGATGTTACTTTCTATTCTATCATGATTCCATACTTTCTATTATGGCTCCATGTCTAGTTGGCAGCCGGTATCTAGCGGAGTGCCCCAAGGGTCGGTCCTGGGGCCGGTTTTGTTCAATATCTTCATTAATGATCTGGAGGATGGCGTGGATTGCACCCTCAGCAAATTTGCAGATGACACTAAACTGGGAGGAGAGGTAGATACACTGGAGGGTAGGGACAGGATACAGAGGGACCTAGACAAATTAGAGGATTGGGCCAAAAGAAATCTGATGAGGTTCAACAAGGACAAGTGCAGGGTCCTGCACTTAGGACAGAAGAATCCCATGCACCGCTGCAGACTAGGGACCGAATGGCTAGGCAGCAGTTCTGCAGAAAAGGACCTGGGGTGACAGTGGACGAGAAGCTGGATATGAGTCAACAGTGTGCCCTTGTTGCCAAGAAGGCCAATGGCATTTTGGGATGTATAAGTAGGGGCATTGCCAGCAGATCGAGGGACGTGATCGTTCCCCTCTATTCGACACTGGTGAGGCCTCACCTGGAGTACTGTGTCCAGTTTTGGGCCCCACACTACAAGAAGGATGTGGAAAAATTGGAAAGAGTCCAGCGGAGGGCAACAAAAATGATTAGCGGTCTGGAACATATGACTTATGAGGAAAGGCTGAGGGAACTGGAGATGTTTAGTCTGCGGAAGAGAAGACTGAGGGGGGATTTGATAGCTGCTTTCAACTCCCTGAAAGGGGGTTCCAAAGAGGATGGATCTAGACTGTTCTCAGTGGTAGCGGATGACAGAACAAGGAGTAATGGTCTCAAATTGCAGCGGGGGAGGTTTAGGCTGGATATTAGAAAAACTTTTTCACGAGGAGGGTGGTGAAACACTGGAATGCGTTACCTAGGGAGGTGGTGGAATCTCCTTCCTTAGAAGTTTTTAAGGTCAGGCTTGACAAAGCCCTGGCTGGGATGATTTAGTTGGGGATCGGTCCTGCTTTGAGTAGGGGATTGGACTAGATGACCTCCTGAGGTCCCTTCCAACCCTGATATTCTATGGATCTATGATTCTATGATTCTAGGGACACCATCATAGGACCTAATCACATCAGCCACACCATCATGGGCTCATTCTCCTGCACATCTACCAATGTGATGTTTGCCATCATGTGCCAGCAATGCCCCTCTGCCTTCTACATTGGCCAAACTGGACAATCTCTATGCAAAAGAATAAATGGACACAAATCAGACGTCAAGAATTATAACATTCAAAAACCAGTCGGAGAACACTTCAACTTCCCTGGTCACTCAATTTCAGATCTAAAAGTCGCAATTCTCCAATAAAAATACTTCAAAAACAGACTCCAACCAGAAACTGCAGAATTGGAATTAATTTGCAAACTGGACACTGTTAAATTAGGCTTGAATAAAGACTGGGAGTGGGTGGGTTATTACACAAAGTAAAAACTATTTCCCCATGCTAAGTTCCCCACTGCTGTTACTCACACCTTCCTGTCAACTCTTTGAAATGGGCCATCCTGATTTTCACTACAAAAGGTTTTTTTCCTCCTGCTGAGAATAGCCCACCTTAATTGATTCGCCTGTTAGAGTTGGTATGGCAACCCCCATTTTTTCATGTTCTCTGAGTATATATATCTTCCGACTGTATTTTCCAGTGGATGCATCCAATGAAGTGGGTTTTAGCCCGCGAAAGCTTATGCCCAAATACATTTGTTAGTCTCTAAGGTGCCAGAACTACTCCTCGTTTTGTTTTGTTTTTTGCTGATACAGACTAACATGGCTACCACTCTGAACTAAATGATTGCATCTCTCCCCACAATAGATCTAGAAGCACAAAGAACACCCTAGAGACCAGGCCTTTAAACATTAGGAAACATCAGAGTTAAGGTGACATGTACATACTTTGCGCAGTGCTGTTGTGCATGTGTGTTATGATACAGACTCACAAGTGTGGCCTTGGGGTCAATTCCCTGCCCCCTACAGCATCAATTTCCTCCAGAGTCCCAAGGGAAGTGGTGCTTCCTCCATCCCTTGATGAGATGCCTTTCTGGAGTCTGCTTTGGTCCAAAACTCGCTACTGCGCCATACAGGAGGCCTGTGATGTGTAGGGGGGCCAGATGAGATGATCTAACAGTCTCTTCTGGCCTTCAAGTCTCCAAATCTCTGCAAAACCGAGTGCGGCACATTGAGCATCCTCTGATGGTTCCACGTGTCGCCTGCGTGAGCCCTTGCACGACCACTGAGTGTGTGGGGGCACCCAGGGGGAGCAGCTCAAACACGCAGAGGAGCCGGCTCGGGGCAGGACATGAGCCCTGCAGGGCAGGGGTGGGGGTGGCAGTGACATCACAAGGGCCTTTTGCAGCACTCAGCTGATTGGTGAAAGGAGGTTGGGAGGCGGTGACCTCACAGAGAGTCCACGACAACGGCCAGGGAGGACAGGCTGCAGGGCAGGGGGATCTCAGAGACCCCCGGGGCTTTGCTGCAGGGAGTCTCCTTCTTGAGGTGTCTCCTTGAGGACGCAGAGAGAATTCAGGGTCTCGTATGTGAGCGCGAGGTGGAGCCTCTCTGGAGTTTTCTCCTTTCCCACTGCTCATTGAGCGAGAAGACTGTTAGGATATAGATATTCAGGCCTGTCTGTAAAGGCCTGTACTTTAAGAATTTAGGGGTATTCTTATCACTTGGCTAGTTAGAGGTATAAAAGAAAGAATCAAAATCACTGTCTGCTGGTGTAAGGGCCTTCTCTTACTGTGACAGTCTGAGGCCCTGTTCTTAGGCTAAGGCCTTTGGCTAAGCAGCAGAGGCAGCCATAAGCCAGGAAGCCACCGGTCACATCCTCACATTCCAAACTAGTCACATTGAAAGAAGGTGCTATTGGGCTGTTAGGAATACAATCCTGTCCTGAATACAATCCTGTCCTGATAATTCCTATCACCTCCAGAGAAAGGGAAGTGGCTAGAAAATGTAAAAGGAAACTTAGTTTGATAGCATCCTGTCTGGCAAGAACTCACTTATCAATAGCTGGGATGTGAAATCCTCACTTCTGTATTGTTTTGTCATTATAGTTCCCACTTTGCTATTGTTTCGTCTGTATAATCTCTGTCTGGTTCCTGTGATTGCTTTCTGTCTGCTGTATAATTAATTTTGCTGGGTGTAATCTAATTAAGGTGGTGGGATATAATTGGTTAGCTAATCATGTTACAATATGTTAGGATTGGTTAGTTAAATTTCAGTAGAATGATTGGTTAAGGTATAGCTAAGAATATTACTATATAAATTAGGGGCAAACAGGAAGTAAGTTGGGATTCGAAAATAAGGAAAAAGGAACTTGTATTTAAGCTTGCTGGAAGTTCACCCCAATAAACATCGAATTGTTTGCACCTTCGGACTTCGGGTATTGTTGCTCTCTGTTCATGCGAGAAGGACCAGGGAAGTGGGAGAGTGAAGGAATAAGCTCTCTAACATCTTGGTGCCGTGACTCGGATACATCGCATTGGATAGGTGAGTGGCAGCCTGTAAGTCCCCCTCCCCAACAGTCCGCGCAGCTGCTTGGAGGGGGTATGGCGAACTCTCGTGATGGTAGTTGCGGGTTCTGGCAAGCTGGGGTAACGGATTTTTTGAACAAATGGATAAGGAAGAATCAGGGCCCATACCAGGTGCAGGGGTTCACCTGGGATGAGATTGAGAAGGAGATGGGAGAGGTTTTGGGAGACCCCAAGGGAAAGGAGTGTAGGAAAAAGGGAATGGTATTACAAGGTTTGTGTGCTGGGATGGCATACTGGGTAAAAAGGGAAGCTGATCTCCTCCAACACATTAAGGATTTGGAGGGGATTGTGGATCAGCAACGGATTTTAACAGAAAAATCTGCGTTAGCAGTAGAGGTAGCGGATTTGAAGGCATGGGATGCTGCACGGACAGAGGAGTCTTGTGAGGCAATCCGGAGAGAGAGGGACGAACTGCTGGGGAGAGTAGGAGACTTAGATGAGGAATTGTATCATTGTAAACATGGGGGCAATGGACTTGGGGACCCCAAACCATCCGCCCCACTAATGGAACTGAAGGAGACACCTCCACCACCCTACCCTGAAAAAACACTGTACCCACCACTGCCGGTGGATGTTGTAAGCCGGCGATCCACAGTTACAGCCCCTGCTGAGAGAGGACTACCCGGGAGGAAGCTGCAGGAGGCAGGAATAGTGGCCCCGGTTGCAGGGTGGGGGGACCATGCCCCACAAGTAGTAGAACAGGCAGAAATCCGCCCCTTGTCCCTGAAGGACCGGGAGGCAGTACTGGGCCGTTTGGGAAAGGTACCCCGGGATGATTGGGATCAGTTTGTGCTGTGGCTAGTGGAGGTGGACAGGGAGATGGAGGGTCTAACTCATGAGGACCAGGTGATCTTATGGCGTAGTCTTTTGGGACGAGGCACCTTGGGAATCGATGTGGCAGGAGTGGCACACCCATTTCTAATCCCCGGACAGGTGGCAAAACACTTGTTTGGGGTGTACTCTCGTACTGCGGGGATGAATAAGATGAAGCAAATCCCTGGGGAAACAGGGCGGGATACACTTAATCGCATACAGGCATGGGCACGGTGCTGGGTGGATCCCCTGGATGGTCCATGGGTGTTGCCACAGGCAGGGGCACCGGGACCTGGTGGGGGTGTGGAGCAGGGTAGGGGTGTGGAATTGCTGGAGAAATGGTTGGAGCTGAGCAATCCGCAGTTCATGGGGCATTTAAGGTTGCAGCACCCTGAACTTGCTCCCAATCAGCTACCCCAGTTTCTGGAACAGGCAGATGTGTGGAGGCAGATGCATCAGGGGGAAGAGCCAGTCCATGCTATTACTGCGGGGGATCAATACAAGGTGGAAAGGAGTGGGTCAGCCTGGAGAGGAGGAGGTAGAGGGAGAGTTCGTGGCTTTGGGAGGGTAGTCAGGGACGAGCGGGCAGCTATAGAGCAACAGATCCAGAGACTGCAGGCTAAACTGACTACCCATGATCTTACCAGATCAGGGGGAAAGTGGTCCCGGAGACCAAGGGACTGGGGACTGCCTGAAATGCCAGACACACAATTTTGCATGGAGACAGGAATGTGTTCGGTGCCAGGACCCCCGGTCCCCCCATGAACCAGTGGGAGGGACAGAGGTGGGTGCTGCAACTTAGGGGTGCCCTGGGAGGCGTCCTGTCCATGTTCTCAGTTTAGGACGGGATGCATCTGGTCGCCCCACGCTCCAGGGGGCAATCGAAGGGAGTCCCATGAGGGATTTTTTGATAGACACTGGAGCAGCCATCAGTTTAACCACATGGGGGCAGGGGAGACCCTCAGAAGGGACTGTGACAATTGTAGGGGCAACAGGAGGGGAGACACAGTTAACCCTGAGGCGGGGACAAATCAAAGGAATCTGGGGGGAAGGGGAGATTATGTGGGGTTGTAATGATATGCTTAATCTGTTGGGGGCAGGAGATTTACACAAACTGGGACTTGTACTGGATTTAGCCAATTGGGTGTGTTTACTGGGGCAAACGCAGGACGGTCAGGGCTATACCATTCCCATGGGGATAGCCACTATGACCATTAAAGCGGCACATGCCCTCCCACCACCCCCGGCTGGGTGGGAACACATCCCTGTGTGGGCGAAGGATAACCTGGATTGTGGTAGGGGCAGCATGGAGGTACTGATGGAGGGAGGGGACCCTCCCCCACAGAAACAGTATCCTATTCCTCGGGAGGCATTGGCAGAGGTGGGGGCAACTATTGGGGAATTGGAACAGAGGGGACTGATTCGGGCAGTTGCATCCCCTTGTAATGCTGCTGTGTGGCCCGTGAGGAAGCCAAATGGCAGCTGGCGCCTCACTGTGGATTACAGGGCACTAAATGCTCTGGCCAATTCGCCAGCCTCAGTGGTGGCAGCGTACCCTGAAATGTTGGCCCGTATTGGACCCCAATTCCGAATTTTCACTGTTTTGGACATAGCTAATGGGTTTTGGTCTCTGCCACTAGCTACCTCATGTCAGTATAAAACTGCATTCACATGGGAGGGCAGACAATTCTGCTGGACAGTCCTACCCCAGGGATATAGGGACTCCCCTGCAATTTTTCACAGATACATGAAACAGGCTCTGGAGGGGGTGGATTCAGCAAGGTGCATACAATATGTAGACGACCTGTTGCTAATGTCAGGGACAGAGGAAGAAGACAGGGAACTAACTGAGCAGGTCCTGCAAGCTTTGGCAAGAGCAGGGTTGAAGGTCAATGGGAAAAAGGCTCAGATGGGACAGACAAGAGTGACCTACTTAGGAGTGGAAGTGTCTCAGATGGGAAGGGAAATCGATAAGGGACGGGTGCAACTGATCCAGTCCCTGCCACTGCCTACGGATGTTAAAAGCTTGCAAAGTTTTCTGGGTCTAACTGGATTTTGCAGGGATTTTGTGGCCAATTATGCAGAAATAGCCCAGCCTCTATTTGACCTAACCCGAGCCTCAACTTGGGAATGGTCAGAAGAGTGTACTGAGGCAGTGAGAGTGCTAAAGGAAAACCTGGCCAGTGCTCCAGTGCTGGCCTCCCCGGATGGGGAGAAATTCTTTTATCTGTACCCTTTGGTATCAGACACTACCATTGGTTGTGCATTAACACAGGAGTATGGAGCAAAGGACCGACCTGTGGCCTTTGCCTCTCGACTTTTGAGTGCTGTGGAATTGAAGTACGGATGGTGTGAAAAGGTGCTGTTGTGCACCTACTGGGGGGTAGGGAAATTTAAATACCTTACGGGAATGCAGAAAGTAATAGTCCGATCTCATCATGACCCCCTGCGGCTGTTAAACATGCACACTATCTTACAGGGACAAGTGAGTGGGCAGCGTATTGCTAAATGGTTGCTGGCTCTACAGGCAGAAAACATTACAGCAGAGGTGTTAAAGGAACCCACAGTCTGGGTAGCTGGATTACATCTGGCTGGCACCCCACACCAATGTGAAGCCAGCCCAGGTAAAACCCAACATCAGGTGTTTCGGGCGGCTAACCCCAATCAGGTAAAAGAGGGGACACTGGTATGGTTTTTGGATGGAAGTTGTAGGTATCAAGGGGGACGGAAAACTGCAGGCTTAGCTGTTGTGGGAATCAGAGGCAATGAGACAGTCAGCACGATTGGTTTCTCACTAGAAGCAAAGTCAGCTCAGGAGGCAGAACTGGCAGCCTTGCTAACAGCTTTAAATGAAGTGGATCCCAAATTGGAGCCAGAATGTTGGGTGGTGGTAGATTCAGATTATGTATTTCGTGGTGCCACATTAATGCTGAGATGGTGGGCAGATAATCATTTCAGGGCAACAGACGGCTCCACAATCAAGCATGCTACCTGGTGGAAGCGAGTGGAGGAGCTGAGTCACTGTTTTACACGGATCAATGTGGTAAAGGTAAAGGCACACAAGAAAACAGGACCCCTAAGCAAAGGAAATAATCTGGCTGACGTAGAGGCCAGGCGGGCTGCAACAGAGGCACCCCCATGGCCCTGGGAGCCAGAAGAGAGAGTGCCTGTAGCAGTGATAACAAGAAGCGGGGTGGATACAGATCGGGGAGGGCGAATTCGAGAGTTGCAGGAATCCGACCCAGGACTGGAAGGCATCATGAAACTTGGGGACAGGCATGTGCCAAAGGTGGAACTAATGGAAGGGATTTGGTGTGTCTTAACAATTGAGGGACCGGTAATGTTGTGCCCTCAGGGAAGTCGGACGGCTTTCTTAAGCTGGGTGCATGGAAGCTTGGCAGGGGGACACCCTGGGTTTGAGGAGGCACTGGGAACTTTAAAAAGGTTGTGCTGGTGGCCAGGAATGGCAGCTGATTTAAAATCACATCTGGAACGTTGTTTGGACTGTGCCAGGCACAGCCCACCTCACAAGGTGCTAAGGGGAGAATTAATGAGACAAACCCCAAGGGGACCATGGGAAAGAATACAGATTGATTACACAGGACCCTTACCACCAGATCACAGGAAAAACCGATTCATGTTGGTGGTAGTGGATGCTTTCAGCCGGTGGGTGGAAGCTTTCCCCACAAAGTATCAAACTGCCCGGGTAACTGCTGCAATACTGGTAAATGAGGTATTCACTCGCTGGGGGGTCCCAAAGGTGATTGACTCAGACCAAGGAGCTGCTTTTCGGTCAGATCTGTTAGGGGAGCTATCAGCCCTCACTGGAATCACACAGTTGTTCCATATTGCTTATCACCCCCAGGCTGCGGGGCAGGTGGAACGCATGAACCGCACCATTAAAAGTGAGCTAAGAAAGAGAGTGGAAATCGGAGGAAAAAACTGGTCACAGTTACTGCCCTTTGTCTTAATGAGAATAAGGGCCCGAGAATCAAAGGGCACAGGATTTTCTCCGTATGAAGCTCTCATGGGAAGGCCTATGGAACGGTGGGAAAATCTACTTACCCCAGTACCTGGGGAAGTCACTACACATGGCTTAACACAAGAATGGATTTTAACTTTAATCGAACATGTAAAACAAGTACAGCAGGCGGTGGCCTGGCGAGACGAGCAAGGAGCAGCAAGAGTCAAAGCATGGTATGACCTGCCTGGGGAGCGTAATCTACCCATGGTGGGAGATCTAGTGATGTACAAGATTCCAGGTCAACACCATCCATTCCCAGCTCCTAAATGGAAGGGCCCCTATCTTGTCCTTGACTAGTTAGGGCCCAGTCTGCTATTACTGGGTACAGAGAATGGAGGACGGGAGTGGGTTCACTGCACGCAAATAAAAAGGTACAAACAGGGGATTGGGAAAGGGGACGTGTAAATTTTGTTATGTGTGTATTACAGGTTAATTCAAAAAGGAGAAACGGATGAAAATTCCCTGGCCCTGGATGGAACAATTACTAGTGCTAATCACAATTGTCACATTTACAAATTCTATTCAGATCCCACGATGTGAAGTGTCAAAAGGAGGAAACACATGGACGGCTACACATGCAACCTGTGGTAATAAAGCTAATGAAGACTATGAGAATCTCCCCATAGAAAGATGTACCACTAATACTCCAACAGGAATTTGGCAGTGTCGGTATATGGTTTATGGATTAGATAGGGGAATCCCAACCAGGTGGAGAATATCAAATTTATCAGGAAATATCACATGGTACTCCCTGGGTGCTGCCATGATTAACGATAGTGGAAAACACAGTTACCCAGCTATGTGGTTTGTTACGGAGGGTCCAAAGAATATAACCCTCTGGTCCCCTGGAGCAAATGAACCCTCTGGGGAAAATAGGGCCCCACATTTAGGGTGTGATGTTACCATATGTAACCACAATGCTACTTCCATGGAAGATAATCCCCGAGGGTGTGATTGTTATGTACATATTACATTAGGTGTAAAATCCCCTTTGGGACGCTGGGTGTACGATGAGTTAACCATTTTACAGAATGTAACCCTACAGGTGATATGGATGCCAAGTTGGAAGAATCCAAATTTAAAGTGGCCACAGCCTGGAGCCAAGAATATTCCCCGACGAGCAAATGTCTGGGAGCCATTGTGGGAGCAGGTGCAGCCAGCTCTTTTTAACGTGTCCTTTCACTCTATTACATGGGTGGTACGCCCCAAGGAATGGTGGGTGGACCAAATCCATCCTAATTGTAGTATGTACATAAAAGGATTGAAACAACAATTCAATGCATGGGTGAGGGGACACACCTGGAATCGTCGTCGGAAAAGGGGATTTCGGGCAGCTGGGAACACTATGCTGGGTACATGGAATCTGGGGGACGAGTGGGTAACCAAACAATTAGTAAGCCAAAATGTGAAATTTCAACAACAAATTAATGAATTAATGGCACAGCATCTATCAGCAGTTGCCACAGGGTGGAGGACAGCAGTAGAGGTAAACTTGCAGTTAACGCATTGGGCAGGGGACCTGGTGACATGGGTAGAGGATGGCTTCAGAAGACGAACATGGGGAGAAGTGTGCGTAGGTATTCAAAATGCTCAGTTAATAATGTTAATGGATATTATGAGAGATGCTTGGTCAGAACAATGGCCTTCAGTATTAAATCGGGAGGCTAGTCCATATCTATCCACAATTGCAAAAACATACCCATCTACCTGGAAAATAACATCCCCGACCTGTGGGGAGAGTTCTTGTGTAATTTTTACTATGATACCATGGGAAGGAAATGCAAATAAGGTGGTTCCCTTGAACCCTATGGGAGTAAGTAGGGAAGGGGGAGCACGTTGGGAGCCACTAGGGAATAGGTGGGGGGGATGGAATGGGGTAAACTGGACTGTCATCACATTAAGCAGTTGTATATCCAGAGGAGGAATATGGATGTGCCCCTCTCCTATGACTATGGAGGAGCAGGATCAATGGCCTATTGCAAAGGGGGGGCATTTAGGGGTAATGTATATGGGGTACGGTGTATTCTGTTGGGAATGTATCCAATCCTGCAATATAACACTAGGAGGCAAAATCCTTCCAGTGTATGACAAAATTATGAGCTTCTATACACTGCCACCTGGACTATGGTGCACCAATGGATCAGTGGACTTAATCGTTGTAAACAATCGAACCAGCACCTACTACCCCATACCGTACCAAGTAGTTGAATTGGTTTGGACAATACCAAATTTCACTGTGGATATTCAATGGACACACAATATGGACAAAAGTACACAAAGATTACAAGAGCAACTTGCTGCAAGCGCCAACAGTTGGACACACTTACAATCCACACTACAGGATGGCGCTGACAAAATTTTAACCTTATCAAAGGAGGAGAAGCAGTGTTTTTGGTGGTGGCCAGGATGTTGGACCATACTGCAGTGGTCAGGACTCTCGGTGTTGCTGTGGATTATCATAGCAGCTGTTGTATTGTTAATTATATGTGTGTTACATTGCATATGGAAACGATCAAGGGGGGCACAACCCCCTAGAGAACAGCCACTAATTATAACCTATAAGTAATGTAGTAAGCCCCCGCCAAGTGTACTAGACAACCCGGACCCAACCTTCTCGGGCCCACTATACTGGGAAGTCTGGAACACTAATTGGAATAGGTGTAGTATGTCCGTACGAGAGAAGGTGCAGGGCTTGGTACTACACAAGGGGCAGTGGGACAGATGGAGCGTCGACACCTTCCACCTTGATGCCTGGCCCTATCAGGAAATGTGTCGCCATATGTCCTATGCTTTTCCAGGGATACCTGGGCAGGAGGATCCCAAAAGAAAAAGAAAAAAAAGGGGTAGGAAGTGTTAGGATATAGATATTCAGGCCTGTCTGTAAAGGCCTGTACTTTAAGAATTTAGGGGTATTCTTATTACTTGGCTAGTTAGAGGTATAAAAGAAAGAATCAAAATCACTGTCTGCTGGTGTAAGGGCCTTCTCTTACTGTGACAGTTTGAGGCCCTGTGCTTAGGCTAAGGCCTTTGGCTAAGCAGCAGAGGCAGCCATAAGCCAGGAAGCGAACAGTCACATCCTCACATTCCAAACTAGTCACACTTGAAAGAAGGTGCTATTGGGCTGTTAGGAATACAATCCTGTCCTGAATAAGATCCTGTCCTGATAATTCCTATCACCTCCAGAGAAAGGGAAGTGCCTAGAAAATGTAAAAGGAAACTTAGTTTGATAGCATCCTGTCTGGCAAGAACTCACTTATCAATAGCTGGGATGTGAAATCCTCACTTCTGTATTGTTTTGTCATTAGAGTTCCCACTTTGCTATTGTTTGTCTGTATAATCTCTGTCTGGTTCTGTGATTGTTCCTGTCTGCTGTATAATTAATTTTGCTGGGTGTAATCTAATTAAGGTGGTGGGATATAATTGGTTAGCTAATCATGTTACAATATGTTAGGATTGGTTAGTTAAATTTCAGTAGAATGATTGGTTAAGGTATAGCTAAGAATATTACTATATAAATTAGGGGCAAACAGGAAGTAAGTTGGGATTCGAAAATAAGGAAAAAGGAACTTATATTTAAGCTTGCTGGAAGTTCACCCCAATAAACATCGAATTGTTTGCACCTTCGGACTTCGGGTATTGTTGCTCTCTGTTCATGCGAGAAGGACCAGGGAAGTGGGAGAGTGAAGGCCATCCTGGCTAATCCCCATTGATGGAGTCTTGTTGTGTGTGTTTGTGTATGTGTGACGTGTGTAGCGTTTTCTGTCTGTGTGACATGGTGTGTGTCATGTTGTGCGTGTGTGAGACATGTTTGTGAGTGAGACGTGCGACGTGCTGTGCGTGCGTGCGACGCACAACATTTTGTGTGTGTGAAGTGCGATGTGCTGTGTGTATGACGTATGATGGAGTCTTGTGTTCAGTGTGTCTGTGTGTTGAGTTTTGTGCCGTTTTGTGTGTCATGTTGAGTGTGTGTTGTGTGGTTGTGGTGTCATGAGACATGTTGTGTGTATGTCGTGTGTGTCGCACACAGAGACACAACACATCGCACACCGCACGCACAACACGTCGTGTGTAGCACGTCACACACATGTCGCAGGCACACACACAGCACGTTGCACATCACACGCACAACATGTCGCATGTAGCACGCACACATACAAAACGCATACATACAAAGCATTGCACGTCGCATGAACACACACAACACGTCGCCTGTCGCACGATGCACATCGCACATAGCGCGGCCACATACAACACGTCAAACATCGCACTGACAACACGTAGCATGTCGAACATCATACACACAGCACATCGCACTTCACACACACAAAACGTTGCGCGTCGCACGCACAGCACGTCGCACGTCACACTCACAAACATGTCTCACACACGCACAACATGACACACACCATGTCACACAAACAGAAAACACTACACAAGTCACACATACACAAACACAGACAACACGACACACAACATGTCACATACACAGCACAACACACAAAAAAGCACACAACACAACACAAGCACACAACCTGACACACAACACATCACAGACACCCACACAGACACACACACACACAACACGTCACACACACTCAACACAACACTCTAGACGACACACAACACACACAGAATGTGACACACAACACCATACACACACACAACACATCACACAAAACGTCACACAAACACACACAAGACGACACACAACATGACACACACACACTACATCACACAAAACACGTAACATGACACCACACACACAACACCATACACACACTGAACACGACACACAAAACGGACCACAACACAACACACACACCATGTCACACACAACACATCACACATACACACCACACCACAAACACACACAGCACGTCACACACACACAACACTACACAAAACACATCTCACACACACACACCCACACACCACGTCACGTCACCACAAACACACAACCAAACACAATCCGTACAACACTCTAGACGACACACAACACACACACGACACACAACCCGTCACACACACACACAACCCGTCACACACAAACACATAACACAACACACACAACACGTCACACACACAACACGTCACACAGACAGACAAACACACACAACATGACACACAACGTGTCACGCACATACACCACCACACGTCACATGACACCACAAACACACCACACATAAACACAACATGTCACACACACACAGAAATACACAACACGACACAGAACACGTCACACAGATAGACACAAACACATACAACATGACACACGACACACACACAACACGACACAGAACACGTCACACAGATAGACACAAACACATACAACATGACACACGACACACACACAACACGACACAAAACACGTCACACACACACACGTCACATGACACCACAAACACAACATCACACACACTCAACATGGCAAACAAGAAGACATGCACATGTGAAGTGTGAGGTGCGACGTCTTCTGTTTACGTGTGCGACGTGCAATGTTTTGTGTGTGTGATGTGCGACGCAGGGCGTGTTGTGTGTGTGACGTGCGATGTGCTCTGGGTGGGGTCTGTGTGTGTTTCTGCACAAGCTGATTGCGATGTCCCGGAGGCCAACAGCAAAGAGGGTTCGGCGTCAGCTTTCTTGCCCTGCCGTCAGTCTGCCACCTGGCTGGGGTGACAGCTGCTGGGGACCCCAGGAGCTGCTGAGAGACGCGGAGGATCCCTCGGAAGGGAGAAGACGACGTGAGAATCAGACTCTTCCAGCAACGAGCCACATTTGCCCAGTGCTGACGCTGTCAGGCCTCCCAATTTTGGGCCAGAAACCAACAGCCAAATCGAGCTGGAAAATTGAACCACTTGCAAATGGCCCTTCTAGCCTGTCACCAGGCCGTAGGCGACCGTCTGGGGGTGAGCTGTGGGCTCCCGAGAGGGAGAATCCAGGGCCTGCCTCTTTGCTTCCCACGGCCAGGTATTTTCAGCCCCCAACAATTAGGGGAAGAACAGGGAGATGAAAAGCCAAAGAAAGTTTCAAGAGTTCTCCTTCCTGGCTGAGCTGGCTGCGCTGCCCAGGTCACGAATGGTCATTCTGGGAAGGGATGTGGGTCTGGTCCACTTTGAAGGTGGTTGATCTGGGGAAGGATGTGGGTCTCAGATATCTGGAGGATTGGCCCAGAGCCCAGTCTTGTGGGGGCACAGCTGGTGGTCCTCATCCTCCTCTGTCTGCCTCTCTTGTGCCAGAGAAGGCAAGCCAGGCGAGTACCAATAATGATGCTGTCAATAAAATGGAATCAAGTTGTGGATGTTTTTTCTTTTCAAACATATTTTCACACTTTTCAATCGGCCCCTGGTAGTTCCTAGGAGAAATGTGAAGGAGGAGATATTGGAACAGTTCCCTCTTTGTGGGAGCAACAGCTGGCTGGGGTTTTGGCTGCTCAGGCTTTTGTTCCCTGGTTTTACCCACTGGGGTTTCTTTTGCATGGATTTCATGTACCTGTGTGTAAGTTTTTGCCCTAAGGCACCCAGCTGTACACGTTTTATCTACAATCTTTACAAGTTGAAGTTGCAGATGGAGGGGGCTCCCAGCAATGGCAGCCTTAAGGGGGTGGGCGGCTAGAAGCTGGGGGACTGGATCGGGACCCCCCAAAACTTACTGGTCTCTCTGCCCTGCAGTTTTAGTCCCCCCAGATTAGCCTGATTATCACAACAAAATTTTGTTTCTCCTGCTGCTAACAGCCCACCTTCATCGATTAAGAGTTGCTATGGCAACCCCCATTTTCTCCTCTTCTCTGTATCGATATATCTATATCTTCCTGCTGTATTTTCCCCTGCATGCATCTGATGAAGTGGGCTTTAGCCCATGAAAGCTTATGCTCAGATAAATTGGTTCGTCTCTAAGGTGCTACAAGTCGTCCTCATTCGCTTTTCCTGACTGATTATGCTGGGGGCTCTGCCTGGCTCCAGCGCTCCAGTCCCTCAGCTACAAAGGCCACCTGGGAACCCTGATCGATTCCAGCTTCAAGGAGTGCTGAGATCCATCTGTCTCTTTCTGTGCCTCTGTCTCTCTCTAGGAATAGCCTCCTGACCCTGCCTCCTGTGATCTGTTATAGTTTGCTAGCCCCCCACCCCACCTCCATGGGTGTTTTTGGCTTCTCCATGCACTCTGCAGCAACGCTCCTTGTACCCAAGCTAAAGATCCCTGCAGCCCCAAAAATCCTCGGGGGTTTGCTCAGCAAGTGGGTTACGAGCAGAATGGTTGTGGGGTGAAGGTGGGGATAGGGAGGTGCTGAACCTGGAGGCAGAGGAGGGTGGCAGATTAAGGTGTTGCTCAGCCCAGCCCGCTGAGTCCAAGGACATATGAGGGGACCAGCTTTAAGTTGCTGTTCGATCCAGCCCACTGAGTCCCGGGACACATCAGGGGTCAGCTTGCAAGTGCTGATGACCCAGTCCTCTCTGACATGCCATGTTCATGTGTGTCTGCCTGTGTGTCTGTTCATGTTCATCACATTTGGGGGCTGGAAGACCCCAGCCCTGGGGAACCGAGGTCCTGCAGGGTAGCTCCATTGGGAGGGAACTTGCAGAAGGAAGGAGTAGCGCTCCATAGGAAAAGACAAGTGACAAAAGCAGCACATTGACAGAATTGCAGAATCTCCCCCCACCAGAAGAGTAACCCTAACAAATGGGCGTACCCCAAGGTAAAGGGCAATTCTGGTAACAGCTCATTTGGGGCTTGTTTGGAAGGGGGATGGACGTCATTCTTGCAACAAGGCACCTGCTATGGCCAAAAACACTTTAGCCCTGTGCGCCCTTCCAGACAAGTCTTATGTCCCAAATACTTTGGGTCTTCCGGGATAAGTCCCCGAATAATCAAGGATCTTGACCAAAAAGGTCGTCACGTCTGAAAAGGAAGAAAGATTGTCGTTGTGGAGACCATGAAACAAGCCCTGCAACTTTTGGACACGTATCCTGGCAGTCCACAGGGTGCACGTCAAGGAACGTTCAAAGCGAGACGGGCGTTCTTTTTGGGGAGACTAACCCCCATTGCGCTGACCAAAGAAGGGGGAAGTGGGAGCCTGCAGCGCCATCTAGCGGCCAAAGGAGAAATCGCCGGCTTCTGGACCTGTGTGCGCCCTTGGTTCGGTTCACATGCAAAGCTGTGTCATGCCAGGTTGGGAAAACGGGGTTCTGCTGCACAACATCATCCTCTGGAATAACTCAACCCTCCCTGCAAGTTATTAGTACCATGCTATAGTCATGCAAAGAGACCCTGTCCAAGATCAGGGCCTCTTTTGTGCCAGATATTGTCCAGACCCTATCCAAGATCAGGGACCCATTGTGCTGGATGCTGCATAGACCCCCAACCTAGACTGGGTTTCCCATTGTTCTGGGCACTGCACAGACAACAAACAGGCACTGAGAGAAGTAGGGAGTTGCATAAGGTCTGGAAGAGGAAGGAATAGAACCCAAGTGTCCTGATCCCATGTGCCAGACATGAGGTGCTCCTGGACCAGCCCTCACGGCATGGGAAATAGGTTGGCAACATTTTCTCCAATAAGCAAGGGGGCTGCACTGGGATCCCAGGGACTGAACCTGAGCAGGCGCACCCTGAAGCCCCACTTGTATTTGGAGGGAATAATAAAACCACATTACTGGGAGATTCAGTTTGGCTTTCAGCCCTGAAAGCTACTTCCCGCAGAACTGTGCCCCTACTGAACCTCCATCCAGCTCCCTGCAGCTCTACATCCCTTTCTGCAGCGGTTCTCAACCTGATAGGACACCTCCTACGATGCACTGCTACGAGTGACGCTCTCAAACAGGTCCCCACAGCTCCACAGCCTCCCCCCACCGGGAGGCAGGTGTGAGAGGATTGTTCTCCCCAACTGACAGAGGGAGAAACAAAGGCAGAGAAAGGTGAAGGGCCTTGTCTTCCATCACACAACCTGTCGGGATAGAGTTGGGAACAGGACCCGGGTGTTCTGGCTTTCAAACGAACCATCAGTCTGGAGTTTCACACACTGAATGATCAGAATAAAGGGACCTGCAATGAGCTACAGACCAACAACCATTCACACTGATTCTTCAGCAAGTGTTTTAGAAGCACGAGAACACCAGCGAGAACCAGGAACGGCTCAGAGACAATCAGCAGCGAGAAGGAGAACAATTCACCAAGCAGATGATTGGTTCTGGCTTATTTGCTGGGCCTTAAACGAGAACAACAAAGTCCTGAGTCTCCTCCCTGCCACGAGACCCCCTGCTCAGCCAGTCAGCGTGGAGACTCTGGCGGTGGGCTGAGGGTTCCCCAGATGGCCCAGGGATGGCTCAGGTCACCGGTGAGGATCACTCTCAGAGCACGCTTCCTGTCCCATCTCTTTGGGAGGCCTCCCACCATGAGGGCGACAGAGCAGCCCCCTCCTCGCCAGTGGAGGGAGGGAAGCAGGAAAAGGGAAACCAAAAAAGACAAACCCCAAGGACTCGAAGGGACAAAGGCCTAGCTGGGGGAAAATTGTCCCACCTTAACCTCCTGTTTTCCGTGCTGAGAATTTGGCCAGCACCGGGCGGATCAGGCTGCCTCGGTACCAAACCTCTCTGGGGCTCTTACCTTCTCCACGGGGACGTCTGTCTTCTCGCTCAATGAGCAGTGGGAAAGGAGAAAACTCCAGAGAGGCTCCACCTCGCGCTCACATACGAGACCCTGAATTCTCTCTCAGTCCTCAAGGAGACACCTCAAGAAGGAGACTCCCTGCAGCAAAGCCCCGGGGGTCTCTGAGATCCCCCTGCCCTGCAGCCTGTCCTCCCTGGCCTGCCGCGAGATCCAGCTAGGTCGGGGCTGTCCTGGGCTCCGTGGGGGGAGGGCTCAGCTGGGAGAAGGGGCAGACTAGGGGAGTTTGTCTCTGATATATAAGGGCTTTGTCAGCAGGAAGCTGTAGATCACATGCTCGGGGTGACAGTGGGGTTTGAACTGGGGCAGCAGCAGCAGGGGAGCGATGTGTGTGTGTGTGTGTGTGTGTTTGTGTTGGGGGGGGAGGGGTTCACTTGGTAAAAATGAACCTGCCAGGCCTCTCCCGCTGCTGGAGCAAAAGCCTCTCATTTATCGCCTCAATTCCCCTCATGAAAATCTCCACCCCTCCCCCGGCGCTGAGGGACCCCCTCACTCCCATGGAGATTTTTAATTGTTCTAACTTGTCCTTGGCCTTGTCCAAACAGTTTTCCCAGACAAATTATCAAGAACATTTCAAATGAGAAAACCAAAACAAACCAAATGAAAACCACAGAAACCCCCCCACACACAGTTTGGGTCTGAATTTTTCTATTGAAATTTGAAGACAATAAAACTCATCCCTCTGATGGCCAGAACCCAAAGCTAGACCTCCCCCCATCTCTGTGACTTCACTGCCAAACCACCGATGCGCTAATGCCTCTTGTGAGACATTTTCCTGCACAGCACTGCTGCTAGTCCATGGTTCCATGTGTCACTCGTTTCTCTAGCACAGGTCAGTCCCTGGCCCTGTGCTCCAGACATCCTCATTCACATCAAGCTGCAAGTTGAGAATCATTTCCCATTCCCGCTTTGTGGGAGGGGAGACTTTTGAAAGCCCTCTCTGTGCGACTGCACATGGCAAAGCAAAGAGAACAAACCCCAAATCCCCCCTGTGCTTTCGGAGCCAGGTTTGTTGTGGAAATTCTCTATTTCACTTCAACCTCTTTGGTCACTCAATTACAGACCTAAAAGTGGCAATTCTTCAACAAAAAAACTTCAAAAACAGACTCCAAGGAGAGACTGCTGAATTGGAATTAATTTGCAAACTGGATACAACTAACTTAGGCTTGAATAAAGACTGGGAGTGGGTGTGTCATGACACAAAGTAAAACAATTTCCCCTTGTTTATTTTCCCTCCTACTGTTCTTGTATAGTGCTGGAAATGGCCCACCTTGATTATCACTACAAAAGATCACCCCCACCCCACCCCCCCAGCTCTCCTGCTGGTAATAGCTCACCTTTCCTGATCACTCTCCTTACAGTGTGTATGGTATCACCCATTGTTTCATGTTCTCTGTGTATATAAATCTCCCCACTATAGTTTCCACTGCATGCATCCGATGAAGTGAGCTGTAGCTCACAAAAGCTTGTGTTCTAATACATTTGTTAGTCTCTGAGGTGCCACAAGTCCTCCTTTTCTTTTCAAGCCTGGACACTGTGATTATTTACCAGTTTCTGTGGGATTGAAGCACAAGTGTGCTCGCAGCTGCGATGGCTGAGTGGTTAAGGCATTGGAGTTGAAATCCAAAAGGGTTCCCCTGCGCAGGTTCGAATCCTGCTCACAGCGAGGCCTGTCTTTTAGCCAGTCTCTAACCCGGGCAATACTCTCTACAACCCTGAGACGCTCTCAGTTCTCTCCACACCCCAAGTAAATCCTGTTCTGCTCTTTTCATAGAGATCCTTGGGACACCACCTCACACTGTGTCCCTGAGGTGTCAGGCAAACTCTCAGCACCTGAAGCCTCTGCCACTCACCTAACGCCCCCGGCCCCATAGATCAGCCATAACCCTGGTTCTGTTCCTCTCTCTAGAGAGGAACGGGAGCCATCAGTGCAGCCAGAGGCACCAACTCCCTGGATACTATGGGGCTGCAGCACCAACGGAAACAAAAGAAGAGCTGCTCAGCGCCCACTGGCAGCCAGCTCCCCCCAGCACCTCCCACCTGCGAGCAGCCTGGCCCACAAGCTCCTCCTCTTCAGCACCCCCCTCCTGCCCATGATCCAGGGTGCAGGAGGAAGAAATAGGACAGGGTGGGGGTTTGGGGTAGAGGT
This sequence comes from Chelonia mydas, assembly GCF_015237465.2. NCBI lineage: Eukaryota > Metazoa > Chordata > Testudines > Cheloniidae > Chelonia > Chelonia mydas. The sequence continues at coordinate 1,573,629 of NC_057852.1, read as the reverse complement.
CAAGCAAGCCCCAGGAAGTCTCCAAGTCAGCACCTCTGAGTACAGAAGCCTTCCCTGAGCCTGAGCTACCAGGATCCCTGTCACAGAGCAGGGTGCACAAGTCTCAGCCTCCCTTTCCCACACATGGCTCTGGACACCACCAGGAATGATTTGGCTCCTGGCACACAAGAGCTGAGCGCCTGGACAGGGGCTTGAACCCTGGCCCCGCCCATTAAGAGCCTGATGCTCTATGGACTGAGCTGGCCAGGCTTGCTGAGAGCCTCTCCCCATCCTCTTATTCTCCACGCCCACTGCCGATTCCTCCTCCTCTTCCTCCCTCCTGCACCTCAGGGTCAATTAATCTCTGCACCTAGACAGCCGCCCCCCCCCTCTGCACCCCAATCCCCCATGCCTAAGCCTCCCTGCCAAAGTCCAGCACCTGGCTCCATAGAATTAAGTCTCACGTCTCGCTGGGAACTCGACTTCTTGTGCCCAGAGAAACTCTGCCCCCCTCAGTAGCTGACCTGAGAAACACAGTGTCCACCTTTTCCAAAGAAGTGCTTGGAGAGGCTTCTCTCCTGTGACCATGTGGCCTAATGGATCAGGCATCTGACTTCAGATGAGGTGATTGAGGGTTCGAGTCCCTTCGAGGTTGGACTTGTGCAGTTTTCCCTTTGTGCTGAAAGTCCTGCTTTCTTCAGGGCTGGATCCTCTTCTTGGCTGCTTAGGCCAATGCTCTGGCTTCAGCTAGACCCCTGGGAAGGAGTTGGGTTTGGGCATCACAAAGGCTAGGGCGTGAGCCCCCAGGTGCGTCCAGTCTAGCCTTTGCCATTCCTGACTTGCCAAAGTAAATGGGCAGATGCCCGGGCTAGCGTGTAGAGCAGTTTCCCTCCTCCAAATGTGCACCTGTCCCTGTGCTTGAGGGGGCTAAATAGCGCCTTGGGAGATGGGTGTTTCTCTGCTTCTCGCCAGCTGGGGAAAAGCCTCTTGGGGTAAAATCTCCTGCCCTGCTGCAACAGTGAGCACCTGGAGTGGGAACGGTCAGAGGCCCCACCAGGGTGGCCCTGCTTTCCTACCATCTTCTGATGCTGGCCACTGAGAATCAGCAGCCGCCCTGCATGCTGGTCTGTGGGTGGCCTTCAGTGGGTGTTTGGCATGCAAGGGAGCAGGCTGGCCAGGTGTCTTATGCCCGTCTGATGGCCACACATAGACATGGTCCTCCCCTCCTCTTGCCCTGCCCTCAGTTGCTCTGTGGCTTATAAACCTTCCCTTGGAGCTGTCAGCACCAGCCGCCTCTGCTCCAGGTGCCCAGATGAGGAGAGGTGTGCTGGGATCCAGCCTGGGAATCTTCCTGCCTAGCCCTGACTTTGAAGCCTGGCCCTGCCACTCCTTTCTTCAAGCGCCATGTGGGAAAGAGGAAAAGCGTGACAGCAAGCACAAGGGCCAAACTTGTGGGCATCAGGTGAAGCAGCGAGAATCCCAACCACCAGGTCAAACCACAGGACTGCAGGCATCAGTAGCCAGTTCTAGAGCCCCAAACCATGGCAGCCATCCCACCCAAAGACCTGGCTCCAGAGGGCAGGAGTCACCCAGTAGGAGGTAAACAACTCACTCTTGCACAGCCAGAGACAGGGAAGGCGAGGAGTTTGAGCTCCAGGGATTTACCACGAGGTCCCACTGAGATTTGAACTCAGCTTGCAGGATTCAGAGTCCTGAGTGCTGACCATTACACCATGGGACCAGCTTCTGCTGCCTTCTCTGGCCATCAGTGACCCTCACGGGGCTGGCTTGTGTAAGGGGACTGTTGGCCCTTTACTAAAACTTTGTGGGGTTTTTTGGTTGGTTAGTTCCCAGTCCCAATAGAAGGGGGAAGGGTCAATGGGAAATCAGGACCCTGAGAGTGACAGTGCCCTGGGGCAATGGTCACCAAGTGGTAGGGAACAAGTGAGAATTGGTTGATGGAGAAAAATTCGTGGTGAAAATTGGCAAAGCTGTGGATATTTTGAAAAGTTACAGTGAATTTACACATGAAGATACAAACAGAGAGACAAAGACACAGAGAGAAAGAGAAAATCACACACTGCACAGCCCCACACAGGTATAAACAAAAACCACACACACAGGCAGTGTTCGAGTCTCATAGCCAAGAGGGTGTTCCCAAAGGTGGTTTGGGGAGCAAAGATTGAGGAGGGTCAGGGGGGTGAAGAATCACAGAATGGGCCATGCTCTGGGCTCTGCTTGACCCCTCCTGACACTGGTGGCTGGTGGATAGCGGAGCATTGTAGCTGTGTGAAATCTGCCCTGCACTTGGTAAAGGGAGGGACCTCGGTCTCTTCTGAGCTGGGATTGTATTTTCCACAGGGCAAAATGATTGGCAGAAGCCATTTGCTTAAAGAAAACCAGAGCTCCAGGTGAGGTTTGAATTCACAACCTCAGCACTATTCCACACAGGACTGCCCTATAAGTGCTATGTGCTAACCCACTGCCCCAGTGGAACCCCTAGTTAGGGGCTTGTCTCCTTGTTCCATGGATGTATGGATGGATGAGGGGGTTGCATTAGCTAAAACAAATCCATATTAAATGCTGCAGGACGGCAGCAACAGAGGTGGGGAGCCTCCTTCCGTGTGATCGAGCTGGTTCCCACCTTCCGCTGCTGAGGGGAAGGTTGGTGCTTTGAGCCACCCGGTGCTGGAACTTCTCCTGGGTGAGGTTAACGAGACTCTGAAGAAGGGAAGGGAAGTCTTTTCTATCTGTAGGCTCATTGGTCCCCTGTTGGGGCAATGCAGAGGCAAGTCCCGACCTGGGTGAGTCACGGAGAGGCTGTGTCCCATGCCGTGTGTGTGTGGGAGAGGGGTAGGGCAGGGTTGGGGTGGGCTCCAGGGGAAAAGGTGGGTGTGACAGTGTGTGGGGGAGGGGGAAGGGTGTGTTTCTTAGGATATAAATGAGGGCAAAGACAGGGATAATGACAGTGAAGCCCCGGGTCTGAGTGTTATGACCCTGTGTGGTGCTGCCATTCACCTTCCCCTCCTGTGGTCTCAGCTGTCATTGAATCCAGCATTTTTTCACCTGTCATCATCCCAGAGGTGTCGCACATGCCCCAAATACAGAGTGTCCCTCTTGGAGACGCGAGGAGTGGAGCGGATTTCAGCTGCTGGACAGCTCTGCTGGGTTTTCTACATTCACAAGGGGAACTGCTGAGTGTTTACATTCATTTAAGCATCCCCATTCAGCGGACTCCTGAACACACTGGAGATGGGTCTGGAAATCGATTTTCATTTGAAAAAGTTTTTAAAGGGAAGTGCTTGGATTTGAACTAGGAACCCATTGCCCTGCTGGCAAATATTCAACCAGTGAGCTACACTCTCAACAAAGGACTCCTGGAGGAGGAACAGTTTTGTTAGTGAACTTTATCTCTACACAAACACCACAGCTAACAAAATCCCCACACCCGCCCTGTGTCACCAGAACACAACAACAACTTTCCTTGGAGCACACACTGCTCCCCAGCTCTGTGCCCTTCCATCTTCCCAGCATTGCTCCAATGCCTTAAAGCAGGGTCCCAAACTCACTTTACCTTAGGGCCAGTGTGAATCCTCAAATTCTCCCAGTGGGCCAATAATGTCACTCATCCTGCCCAGAACCCGCTCCCCAAAACTCCACCCCCCAAAAACTCTGCCCCCCATGTGCCTAAGGCTCTGGGAGGGAGTTTGGGTGGGAAAGGAGGTCTGGGGTAGGGGATTGGGGTGCAGGCTGTGGGAGGGAGTTTGGGTGCAGAAGGGGTGAGAGGCTGGGCTCTGGGAGGGAGTTTGGGTGGGGGAGGGGGTCTTGGGTGCAGGCTCTTGGATGGAGTTTGGGTCCTGGGTGGAGGCTCTGGACTGGGGCAGGGGGTGGGGGTGCAGGAGGAAGGGGTGGGGGTGCAGGCTCTGGGAGGGATTTTGGCGGTGGGAGGGGTTTATGAGGGGCGGGGATGCAGGCTCTGGGAGGGGGTCGGAGGTCCGGTGCTTACCTGGGGCTCCAAGGTCGAGGGGGACCTCCTCACCCTGCTGCCCCCAGGCACTACCCCCACCATTGGCCGCCGAGGTGCTCGGGGCAGGGGCAGCACGTGCAGGGAGGGGCCAGCAGCCACTGGAGCGAGCAGGAAGACGCCACTCAGCTCTGCTGTGCTGCCCGGGCCCCTCAAGTGGCAGGGGGGAGCATCTGGGGGCAGCAGGTGGGGCCGAGGGAGAGAACCGCCCCAAAACTGCTGGAGCCCTGCAGGCCACATTGGGAGGCTCGCGAGCCGCAAATGGCCTGGAGGCTGGGAGTTTGAGACCCCGGATATAATTGCTTCTGCCTTGTAGTTCACCAAGTCCAAAAGTAAACATCTCTTCAAATCCAAGGGAGGGGAGATCAATCAATGTTCAGAGTCATCCCACGTGAAAGCTCCACGTTGTGGGTTCAAGCTGGCCCCATCGTGTGGCCATCATCTTTCCCTCCTCTCCCTTAGAAGTTTTGGTATTTTGCATAGAAACTTTCTTCCCTCAGGAGAGACCTGGGAACCAGGGCTGCCAGCCAGACAAACACCTTTAAGAGGACGTGTCCCTCTCCCAGTCAAAAAATGATCTCCCGCCTTCAGTTCAGTGACGGCCTGAAGTGTTCCTTATCCTGCCAGAGCTGGCAGTGGGGCCAGATATAAAGAGTGAAACACGACAGATCATAGCTATGCCCACAGTGACTGCAAAATCTTTTTATATACTTCTTATTACCTCAGTGTCTTGTTTTCTCTGGAGTCTAGACATTGACTGTCCCTTGTCCAAGAAATTTGGACCTTGACGAAAAGAATCGACTACCCCTGGATAAGGCCATGGATTTGACACCCACAGGGGTGTCCTACACAGGTACCAGACTAACAGCAATGGCCGCCATAGTTTTTAATCAGGGCAATAAACTGAAACAAACCCCTGTTAAATCATTTCTCAGCCCGAGCCCTTCACCCACATTCCGTAGGGCATTGGGCCACCATGTGGATGTTTCATTTCCCACCTCAATTTCACACAGAGACACAATTTCCTTTGCACAGATCCATGAACAGCAAAACCTCCCTGTGTCTCTTGTCTGAGCCAGGGCACTCAATTCCAGTGAACTCTTCTCTCCTGCAATGGCAATGGTCAGACAGAGGGAAGTGGCTACCTGTGTCCCTGTCGGGGAGAAATTGGCTCGGCTCTTTCTTTATGCTGCTTTTTAGTCCATGAAACATCAAGGATGGAATGCAAGGCTGAGTTCACGCACCAACCCCCTGAAAAGTTTTCATGCCCCAGAGAAAACCTGACCCCTGCTATTGGAATGATGTGCTGGAGATTTGAATCGGAAAGGGACTGTCTGCTTGTCAACGTGGGGAATGAACACTGATCTACAGCAATGTCGTTAACACAAACACACTCTCATTGTGCTCCAGCCAGAAGGGAAATGGGCAGGAATTCTCCCTGTTCTGCCATGGACACACTTACACTAATGCACAGCCGTGAGCGTGCTGGGGAAGTTGGTCTGAGCAAACAATTTGAAGTGACAATTCTGTGAGAACTGAATCATAGTGTAGTGGAGCAGCTGTACATCAAGTAGTTGTGGCCGAGTGGTTAAGGCGCTGGACTAGAAATCCATCGGGGTCGCCCGGCACAGGTTCAAATCCTGCCAACTACGGAAGCACTGGGCTGTTATTATTACTGCAGTCTTAGTGCCTGAGCATCCACAGTGTGAACTGGAGCCAGAGCTGGTCTCTTTGGCTGTCTACACTTAAAACTCTGCTCTGACACTTCTCTAGCACCTTGGGTAGACAGTCACTACAGAGACTGGAGGGGTTTTCCCATCCCTGTAATAGCTACAGGGACAGAACAATTCTTCCTTTTATTTAGCGCTTTCTAACCAGGGCTTAGGTCAGCTTAACTATATTGGTTTGGGGGTGTGGATTTTTCACACCCTGAGACACGTAGCTCTGCCAGTTAAGTGACCAGCGTACACCAGCCCTTAGATCCCTCTGAGTATTGCAGTGCATTCACTGACCTGTGAGAGGAAAACATCAGCTCACAAACACAGAGACTGAATTCCCCACAGTTAATCTCTCTGCACTTTCAAGAAAGTCACAAAATTGAATTCATTCCTGCTAGGACAGAGAAAAAATAAGTGACACTAAATTTTTGGCTTGATTTAATAAAGTTAAGGGTTTAATTACTACAGTAAAAATATGTACTGATTCCTCTAAATAACACCATAACTTGAAATAGAAACACAGACAAATCTTGTCAATGAGGACTAATTTAACAAATGATCTTCCCATTATTGATTTCCACTGTGCCCCCACTGCAGGTCTGGGCCCCTCCAGTGTAACTGCTCTGCATTTGCCTTCCAGAGAACTGGCCTTGCTCACTTCTCAGCAGCAAACGAGTCAATTCCACGTCCCCTCCCCGGAAAAATCAGCCTGGAGCTAAGGGCAGCACTGGCGGGGGAGGGGAGGTTCCCCTTAGTTCCCAGCGAGGCATGAGGGAACCGAGCGCGTCTCTCGAAGAACGTTTGGAGCTGACCTGGGGAAAGCGCCAGGCTGCGGCCGGGACTCAGGCCGGGGCAGCATGGCCGCGCTTCCCTGGTGAGCCATGAGACACGCCAAGGGCTGTGTGCAGCCAACAGGGAAGCAGGAGGGAGGCATCTTCGAGCTGGCGTGTCTCATCTGTTTCTCCCTTGCCACTTGGCCGGAGGCGGGAAGGGAGTGAAACGTTTCCCAGCTGAAGGTTTTGCACTAGGCCTTGAGGATTAAGCCCGAGCCCCCGGCACGGCTGCTGGGAGATGGGTTTCTGACTCGCATCCAGCGCACTCTGCGGGCCACCAGCTGAACCCTCTGAGGCCAAGAGAGTCGGGTCTGAGGTGGCAAAAAGGGGCCTTTGAGGCTCCCGGCACATCTTGAGGAGCAAGGAAACAGCCCGAGGGTACCAGCGTCCCTGGGTGGGCTCGAACCACCAGCCTCTCGGTTAACAGCTGAACGCGCTGACCCCTTGCGCCACAGAGACACCTAGAGACCTGTCTGCTGTCACCCAGGCTGTGCAGCCTGCAGATCTGCTGCCCACGCTAGAGCTTGCAAGGCGCTAGTCCGGACAGGACCGGATTCACCGTGGCTCCACCGTGCCAGGCCCACGCTCAGACGGGCCCATAACACTCGCTTCCTCCCCTCTCTCAGCACTGCCCAAGTGGAGCCTCGGAGCAGCAGGGATCCAGCCTGGGAGCTGAGAGCCCACGGGGCCCTGGGAGCTGTAGTTCCTTGGCCAGCTCCCTGCCTAGAGAGCCAGCCCTGGAGCAGGGAAGGAACTACATTTCCCAGCATTCCCTTGGCCACTGTCCACAGGAAAGGGAGCGGGAGGGAGTGGGGTAGCTGAGACCCCATGCGCTGCAGCTTGCTGTGAATGGGGAGCTGGCTGCTCGAAGGGGTGGCGCTGTGAATGGGGAACAAGTGCGCCCAAGGAGTAGAAGGCCTTGGTCCAGATATCACCCTCAAAGACTTCCCCAGGCTGGACGAGGGATGCTGGTGCGACCTCGCCTGGCAGCCCCCAAAGGAGGAACTGGGTGGACTGAATGGACAGTGCCCCTCTCTGTCTGAAGCCTAGCAAGGGGGGGTCTGTGGATCCCACAAGAAGTGAAAATGAAAAGTAAGGGAGGGGAGGCTCTACTCGAGGACCTGGGCAGCTGTAGAAACAGTACCATGCCCATAGGAGGATTTCCATTCTGAGCCAGGGAAGCAGAAATTGGCTTTTCCTTTCTTGATTTATCCAATATTCAGAAAGGGAATCGAGCACCTGCCTTCCAGATTTGAACATTCTCAAAACTCAGGAGTGCTCAAGCTCAATTTGGGTTGCTTGTTACTTCATTTCTCCCCAATCAAATATGCTGATCCACTGAAACGTGCTGTGCAAAAAGTAGAATAAAATTGAGCAACAAATGCTGGCATCTCCCCAGTGCTAACTCGGACTGGAATTGCTATTTTCAACAGCCATGGTCATTTCTTTTAGTGTTGATTGTTGAAAGGGAAGACAGGAATATTGCACTGGCAAATTCCCCACAGAAATAAAGAGTGGAACAAAAGAATAACAAAAGCACCTCACCTTTTCCTCATTTGTGTAGGACAGTCTTAGCATATGGATCCAGATATCCTCCAATCACACAAGCTGAAAATTGTTCCACTTTACAGCAGTTCTGTAACCGTGCAGGAACCAGTCCTGTCTGTGTTCTGTGCACATCCAAAATTCCTCCTGAATTCAGAAGGGCCTTGCTTTTGTGACCACACTACCAGATATTTTCAGCCCTTGTAAGCGAAGCAGGTTTACATTTCCTAATTGGGCAGGAGGCCTCTCAGAAAAAGTTAGGTGTTGTAGGAGGTGTTGCTTATTCACTGGGGAATGTGAGACCTTCCTGTTACCATAGTAAACCAGTGCAGCACAGAATGCGCTTTGCTCCCAGAGTCGAGAATGGGGTCCTTTGATTCTGTACGCAGCCTATTAAAGATAATGAAAAGACTCCCACTCACTTCAACAAGCTTTGGACAGAACTGGTTATACACAGGGTAACTCCACTGTCTTCCCAGGGTCCTGGGCCCACAGCGGAGGGGGACCATGTGAGCTTGTTGCAGAGCTGCTGATCAGGGATGGGAACTTCCTGGTACCCCAGCCTCCTAAATCATCCAGGCTGCACTTTCTGCACAATTACGTGCTAGCTGAGGGGTGCATGGGAATTGGTGGCCTCTGCTGCAGGTGATGGGCATCTTAGCTACTTAAAGCCATGGCCTAGAGGAGGGAAGCGCTTAACTGCAGAGTCTGCAGCTGCCTAGGGCCAGTGCTGAGGATTTAGAGGCCCTAGTGCCGCCGTTGCTAGGTTCAAGCATGCTCAGCCTTGGAATTGCCACCCCTCCCTTGACTAGTAGCTGGGGCTATCTCAGGCTGGCCTCTGGCAATTGGCCCCATGGCTATAGTCAGAGAAGCTGCAGGTGGCTCTGTGACTACTGGGGGCCATTAAGCTAGGAGCGGATAAAGAAACTGGAATTAACCTCAAGGAACAGAGGTCACCCATAGGAAAGGAATGTCAAGGGGAGCAGGGAAAGAGGAAGCAGGTGAGGCTTGCAGTGGGAGAATAGTCCCATCTGGCTGGGGAGCATGTCCAAAGTAGAAAGGAAACAAGCATGGGCAGAGGTGGTGGTGACCAGGCAGTAGACTAGCCTGTAGATGGGAGCAGAGGGAGAAAGGCTGGTGTCTTCAGATTCCCAAGGGGTAAGTCCTCACTTTGGGGAAATGGTGTTTGCAAGGGGCTTGCTCCAATGGGAGGATGGGTGCTGGGGAGGGGATTTGTCAGAACTGACCAGGTATCTGCTGGCTTTGGATCTTTGAGCTGAGAGTGGGACCACACACAGCGACTGGTGACATGGGGTGGCACTGGAGGCATGGCTATAGAAGGTCTGAATGAGGAAGGAGATAAATCTGTGGGGAGCTGCCCTGATCTCTCTGAAAGTTCTGCTCACTGTGGACACTGGTAAACCCACATGGGTAGAGCTGAATGAGAAGAACTGGGGGCTGAGGGAGGTGTGTATGGCAATGCAGATAGTCATGTAGAGGTGTGTGATCAAAATGAAAAATGTCTCTGAGATTCAGTACCGGGGACACTAGGTCACCAATGGCCCTGCCACACCAGGCCCATGCTCGGAGCCCACAATGACGATATAGGGGCCCACAAATATGTTTGGCACCAGGGCCCACAAAAGGTTAATCTGCCCCTAAATCCAGATGCTGGGGGCTGTGGGTGCAGACCCAGCAGAGTGGCGCAGCGGCAGTGTGCTGGGCCCATAACCCAGAGGTCGGTGGATCGAAACCATCCTCTGCTAGGGATGCACTTGTTTCTTTTTGCTCTGGGTCTTCACACGAGGCAGCGACCAGCAGAACGCCAAGAGCCTAGGCCATGAGGCCAGAGGTGGCTGAGGCGGGGGCCTGCCAGGGAGCTCCCCAGCACCTCTGGCTGCCTGGGCTGAAGGCAAAAGGCCTGCGTGTGGTGATGGCTCCTGTCCCGTCCTGAGACAGCCGTGCTTCCTCGTCCCCTTCTCCCACCCGCACCGGCAGGCGGCTGCTGCAGGGGAACACGAGGGAGGCTCTCGGGATGCTGGGCAGCTCTGGGCAGCTCTTTGTGGCTGTCTAGGGAAAGAGCCGAGGCTTCAGACTCGACCTGCCATTGACTCGCGGGGCTCTGCACTCCGTCAGCCGGGGCAGGCCAGGCTGCGGCTGGGACTCAGGTTGGGGCAGCATGGCCACGCTTCCCTGACGAGGCATGAGGCAGGCCAAGAGCTTTGCTCAGCCAACAGGGAAGTGGGAGGGAGGCGTCTTCGAGCTGGCGCGTCTCGTCCGTTTCTCCCTTGCTGCTTGGGTGGGAAGGGAGTGAAATGTTCCCGGCTGAAGGTTTTGCACTTGGCCTTGAGGATTAAGCCTGAGCCCCTGGCATGGCTGCTGGGAGATGGGATTCTGGGTCGCATCCAGCGCACTCTGAGGGCCACCAGCTGAAACCACTGAGGCCAAGAGGGATGGTTTTGAGGTGGCAGAAAAGGGCCTTTGAGGCTCCCAGCAGGTCTTGAGGAGCAAGGAAGTAGCCCAGGCTTATCGTCCTCCCGGGGTGGGCTCGACCCACCATCCTTTCGGTTAACAGCCGAACTCGCTGACCCCTTGCACCACAGAGACACCTAGAGACTGACGTGCTGTTACCAAAGCTGCTGCCTAGCAGCCTGCACGTGTGGGGCAGAGTGTCGGGGAGTGAGGGAGTGAGGGCTGCAGGCTCTGGGAGGGAGCTCGGTGAAGGAGGGGGCTCCGGGCTGGGGCAGAGTGTTGGTGTTGGGGACACTGGGCATGGCCACTAGGTAACTCGAGGGGATGGAAGAGCATGAGTGTCGATGAAGCCCCCTCGCACTAGGCCCAAGTGTCCTTGGCCTCCCGCCTGGAGGCACTCGCAGCAGTTATGCTGAGGATCTGCAACAATATGTTGCAGAGTCAGACTGCCTGAAATTAAACAAGGCCAAACAGGGCAGATATGGAAGAACAATGCTGAAGGAAGCAGCTTTATGTATGGTTTAACAGATGGTACAGAGAACAAGGGAACTAGCTGGTAACTGGATTGGCTGGCTATATGGATACTTAGGTCAGCTTGCTATTGGATAAGTATGCTGAAGAAAGGATGTATAAAAGCCTGTGTAACTTCCTGCTCTGGGTGCAGGATTGGAGATTCTATTCTCCCTGGACCTTCTTTGAAGCTTCAAATAAACTTTTCTGCTTCTCCACCCCGTTGTGATTATTGGGTGACGCACACTGGGCAACGAACCCCTGCTGTTGCTTGCCTCTGGCACTGGGTGCCGGCAACATTGGGGTGTAGGAGGGGCTGTGGGGTGTAGGCTCAGGGGGGGAATTTGGGTGCAGGAGGGGTTCTGGGCTGGGGCTGAGTGTTGGGGTGCGGGGTCTGGAGGGAGCGCCGGGCTGGGGGTTGGGGTGCAGGCTCCTGCTGGGAGCCGCTTACCACAGGTGGCTCCCAGTCAGCAGCTGGCTGCTGGCATCTCTCTGCGTGCGGCCCCTGGGAGGGAGGGGGGCAGTGGGTCTCCATGTGCTGCCCGCACCTGCAACGCTGCCCCTACAGCTCCCATTGGCCAGTTCCAAGCCAATGGGAGCTGCGGGGACAGTTCTGGGGGTGGGGGCAGCGCGTGGAGCTGCATCACCCTCCCCTTTCCCCACGGGCCCCAGAGATGTGCCAGCAGCCAGCCGGGTCTGGGAGGGGCCCGGGGCCAGGGCAGGCAGGCAGCCTCTGAGCCCCGCTGCGCTGCTGGACTTTTAGTGGCCCAGAGATCGGGATCGACTGGCCGAGGCTGCAGGATCGACGGGTGGTGACCACTGTTATAAGGAGTAAACTGAAATGGCCGCGCGATGGTGCCAGGGGCTAAGAAATGAAAAGCCCCAAGATCCCTCACTCACCATTGACACTGAACAGGGGTTTATTTCAAATCTCTTTAGTTCTGTGGCTGGTAAAACATAAGGACCAAGCGATTTCAAGAGTTGTGACACTGGCGTTGTGGATGCTGTAACCGTATCTCAGACTGAAGAATGATTTTAGATCTGATTCCTGGCAGCGTCCCAAAAGCAAACCCAATAGGTTCTTCCCTACAATTGGTGATCCTGGGCAGCAGGGGATCCCCTTCATCTGCTGGGGAACCTCTCTGGGTCCCACTGTCAGTTCTCCTCGATTTTCCAGCACTTCAGGTGCTTCTGACTCCTTGGGGACGTTTTCCTTGCAAGGTCTGTGTGTGAATCTTTGTGTGTAGGAAGCAAAGAGTGTGGGACTGTCACTGAGCTGAAGGACGGAAATGGTTGGTTGAGAGAGATGGGGGAGAAGAAAATAGTCCCAGAAGCAGAGGTGCTGGAACGGGTGGGGGAGGGAGTGGGGCCTGACACCCAACTTTTAAAGGTGGGAGGACTATGCCCTCCAACTCTTTACCAGCACTAAGGAAAAGGGACTGCAGGAGAGGGTAGAGAGGAGCAAGCGGGGGGCAGGGTCTTGGGGAGATGGGGCAATGTGGGGTTGGGATCTTGGGGGGAGAGTGGGAGCTCAGGGGGAAGGGGTGGGCCACAGTTTTTGTGCCTGTGGCCCCCAGACTTTTAGAGGGCTTCCGCAGCTCCTGCCCACAAGGATGACAAAAGATTAGCAGGCTATTGTTTCAACTACTCGACCACTTTGTGAGGTGGGCTTGTTGTGACTTAACTGTTTCTAAGGTCTCTGCTGTCTGTAACCTTTTCCCTGTTCATTGGCTGACTGAGGATGGTGCGGGGATGGTTTGGCTTTTGAAAAATCTTTCTCTGTGGTATTATAAAGGAGTAAGTGACAGGAAGAACCCCCTCCCCCTGCCCTTGGTGCAGGGAGCCGGGTTTGCTGCTCAAATTCTGTGTTTCACCAATGTCCGGGTTTGGGAATGTCCAACAAGGGCAATTCTAATGGGAAGATGGATGCAGGACACTTAACCTGTACAGATGTCCTATGGCGGTGGGGCGGGAATTAAGAATATTTTGAGGATCTTTGGGGAAAAGAGACTTTACTGACAAGGTTTGTCTCTGTTCCTGTTTCACCTTGTGGTGTTTTGTCAAGAAATTACTGTTAATTTTTCAATTATATTAATAAAACTCTAAACATTATTGTAAACATAAGTGTCACTTGAATTTCCCCTCTGCTAGCAAGAATGAACTGAAGTTTATGACTTTCTGGGAAGGGCAGAGATAGTAAATTGGGGGATTTCAATGGTGGGTGGGTGTTTTACGCTCCCATCTCAGTGCACGGAGTGAAATACTCAGGCAATGTCTGTACTACACAATCATGTCCCTGGAACTGACACAGTTATTACATTGCTTGGGTGTGCGCCCACTGGGCTCCTTGTGTCAGCAACGCGCATCTTCGGTCAACTGCCGCGAGATCCAGCTAGGTCGGGGCTGTCCTGGGCTCCGTGGGGGGAGGGCTCAGCTGGGAGAAGGGGCAGACTAGGGGAGTTTGTCTCTGATATATAAGGGCTTTGTCAGCAGGAAGCTGTAGATCACATGCTCGGGGTGACAGTGGGGTTTGAGCTGGGGCAGCAGCAGCAGGGGAGCGATGTGTGTGTGTGTGTGTGTGTGTGTGTGTGTGTGTGTGTGTGTGTGTGTTGGAGGGGGGAGGGGTTCACTTGGTAAAAATGAACCTGCCAAGCCTCTCCTGCTGCTGGAGCAAAAGCCTCTCATTTATCGCCTCAACTCCCCTCATGAAAATCTCCACCCCTCCCCCGGCGCTGAGGGACCCCCTCACTCCCATGGAGATTTTTAATTGTTCTAACTTGTCCTTGGCCTTGTCCAAACAGTTTTCCCAGACAAATTATCAAGAACATTTCAAATGAGAAAAACAAACCAAACCAAATGCAAACCACAGAAACCCCCACCACACACAGTTTGGGTCTGAATTTTTCTACTGAAATTTGGAGACAATAAAACTCATCCCTCTGTTGGCCAGAACCCAAAGCTAGACCTCCCCCCATCTCTGTGACTTCTGCTACCAAACCACGAATGCGCTCATGCCTCTTGTGAGACATTTTCCTGCACAGTACTGCTGCTATTCCATGGTTCCATGTGTCACTCGTTTCTCTAGCACAGGTCAGTCCCTGGCCCTGTGGTCCAGACATCCTCATTCACATCAAGCTGCAAGTTGAGAATCATTTCCAGTTCCCGCTTTGTGGGAGGGGAGACTTTTGAAAGCCCTCTCTGTGCGACTGCACATGGCAAAGCAAAGAGAACAAACCCCAAATCCCCCCTGTGCTTTCGGAGCCAGGTTTGCTGTGGGAATTCTGTATTTCAGATGATGTCAAGCCTGGGCATTGCGATTATTTACCAGTTTCTGTGGCATTGAAGCACTAGCGTGCTCGCAGCTGTGATGGCCGAGTGGTTAAGGCATTGGAGTCGAAATCCAGTAGGGTTCCCCTGCGCAGGTTCGAATCCTGCTCACAGCGAGGCCTGTGTTTTAGCCAGTGTCAAGGTTCCTTCCCCACTCTGAACTCTAGGGTACAGATGTGGGGACCTGCATGAAAACCTCCTAAGCTTACTTTTACCAGCTTAGGTTAAAACTTCCCCAAGGTATAAACTATTTTACCCTTTGCCCTTGGACTTCCACTGCCACCACCAAACGTTTATCTGGGTTTATTTTATTAGGAAAGCGTTGTTTGGAAACGTCTTTCCCCCAAAATCCTCCCAACCCTTGCACCCCACTTCCTGGGGAAGGTTTGGTAAAAATCCTCACCAATTTGCATAGGTGACCACAGACCCAAACCCTTGGATCTTAAGAACCATGAAAAAAACATTCAGTTCTTGAAAAGAAGAATTTTAATAGAAGAAATAGTAAAAAAGAATCACCTCTGTAAAATCAGGATGGTAAATACCTTACAGGGTAATTAGATTCAAAACATAGAGAATCCCTCAAGGCGAAACCTTAAATTACAAAAAGACACACAGACAGGAATATCCATTCTATTCAGCACAGCTTATTTTCTCAGCCATTTAAAGAAATCAGAATCTAACGCATATCTAGCTAGATTACTTACTAAGTTCTAAGACTCCATTCCTGGTCTGTCCCCGGCAAAAGCATCACCCAGACAGACACAGACCCTTTGTTTTTCTCCCTCCTCCCAGCTTTTGAAAGTCTCTTGTCTCCTCATTGGTCATTTTGGTCAGGTGCCAGCGAGGTTATCCTAGCTTCTTCACCCTTTACAGGTGAAAGGATTTTTCCTCTGGCCAGGAGGGATTTTAAAGGTGTTTACCCTTCCCTTTATATTTATGACAGCCAGTCTCTATCCCGGGCAATACTCTCTACAACCCCTGAGATGCTCTCAATTCTCTCCCCACCCCAAGTAAATCTTGTTCTGCTCCTTTCATAGAGATCCCTGGGACACCACCTCACACTGTGCCCCTGAGGTGTCAGGCAAACTCTCAGCACCTGAAGCCTCTGCCACTCACCTAATGCCCCCGGCCCCATAGATCAGCCATAACCCTGGTTCTGTTCCTCCCTCTAGAGTGTGAAAGGAGCCATCAATGCAGCAAGAGGAGCCAACTTCCTGGGTGCTATGGGGCTGCAGCATGAACAGAAACAAAAAAACAGGTGCTCAGCGCCCACTGGCAGCCAGCTCCCCACCAGCACCTCCCACCTGCTAGCAGGCCTGGCCCACAAGCTCCTCCTCTTCTCCTTCAGCTTCTCCTCCCTGCCAGTGATCAGGCATGCGGGAGGACTGGGGAGAGGAAGAAATAGGGTGGCATGGTAAGAGACTGGACAGGGGTGGGGGCAGGGGTCAAGCAACCCCCAGGAAGTCTCCAAGTCAGCACCTCTGAGTACAGAAGCCTTCCCTGAGCCTGAGCTACCAGGATCCCTGCCACAGAGCAGGGTGCACAAGTCTCAGCCTCCCTTTCCCACACATGGCTCTGGACACCACCAGGAATGATTTGGCTTCTGGCACTCAAGAGCTGAGTGCCTGGACAGGGGCTTGAACCCTGGTCCCTCCCATTAAGAGCCTGATGCTCTATGGACTGAGCTGGCCAGGCTTGCTGAGAGCCTCTCCCCGTCCTCTTTTTCTCCACGCCCACTGCCGATTCCTCCTCCTCTTCCTCCCTCCTGCACCTCAGGGTCAATTAATCTGTGCACCTAGACAGCCGGCCCACCCGCTGCACCCCAATCCCCCATGCCTAAGCCTCCCTGCCAAAGTCCTGCACCTGGCTCCATAGAATTAAGTCTCACGTCTCGCTGGG
Source organism: Chelonia mydas (assembly GCF_015237465.2). Classification (NCBI taxonomy): domain Eukaryota; kingdom Metazoa; phylum Chordata; order Testudines; family Cheloniidae; genus Chelonia; species Chelonia mydas. The sequence continues at coordinate 1,557,322 of NC_057852.1, read as the reverse complement.
AACTCGACTTCTTGTGCCCAGAGAATCTCTGCCCCCCTCAGTAGCTGACCCGAGAAACACAGTGTCCACCTTTTCGAAGGAAGTGCTTGGAAAGGCTTTTCTCTTGTGGTCTAATGGATAAGGCGTCTGACTTTCGATCAGGCAATTGAGGGCGCAAGTCCCTTCGCAGATGGGCTTGTGCCATTTTCCCTTTGTACTGAAAGTCCTGCTTTCTTCAGGACTGAAACCTCTTCTCAGCCGCTCAGGCCAATGCTTTGGCTTCAGCTAGAGCCCTGGGAAGGAGCTGGGGGTTGGGCATCACAAAAGCTAGGGCGTGAGCTCCAGGTGCGTCCAGTCTAGCTGTCAGGGTTCCTTCCCCACTCTGAACTCTAGGGTACAGACTTGGGGACCTGCATGAAAGACCCCCTAAGCTTATTCTTACCAGCTTAGGTTAAAAACTTCCCCAAGGTACAAACTTTGCGTTGTCCTTGAACGGTATGCTGCCACCACCAAGCGTTTTAAACAAAGACCAGGGAAAGAGCCCACTTGGAGACGTCTTCCCCCAAAATATCTCCCCAAGCCCTACATATCCCCTTTCCTGGGTAGGCTTGAGAATAATATCCTCACCAATTGGTTACAAAATCATCAAAGACCCAAACCCCTGGATCTTGGAACAATGGAAAAATCACTCAGGTTCTTAAAAGAAGGATTTTATTTAAAAAAAAGGAAGATAAAAATCATCTCTGTAAAATCAGGATGGAAAATACTTTACAGGGTATTCAGATTCAAAACACAGAGGATCCCCCTCTGGGCAAAACCTTAAAGTTACAGAAAAAAGGAATAAACCTCTGTCTTAACATAGGGAAAATTCACATAAAACAAAAGATAAAGCAATCCGCCTTGCCTGGCTTACCTATACTGGCTGCAATATCGGAGACTTGGATGAGGATGGGTTGGAGAAGATGGATTTCTGTCTGGCCTCTGTCAGTCCCAAGAGAGAACAACTCGTAAACAAAGAGCACAAAACAAAAGTGTGCACAAAGGTGGTTTGGGGATCAAAGATTGAGGAGGAGTCATGGGGTGAAGAATCACAGGATGGGCAGAGCTCTGGACTCGGCTTTACCCCTCCTGACACAGGTGGCGGGTGGAGAGCGGAGCCTTGCAGGTGTGTGGAATCTGCCTTGCACTTTGTAAAGGAAGGGACCTCGGTGTCCGCTGGGTTGGAATTGTATTTTCCGCAGGGCAAAATGATTAGCAGAAGCCATTCGCTTAAAGAAAGTGGGTGCTCCGGTTGAGGTTTGAACTCATAACCTAAACATCACTCTACACAGCACTGCTCTCTAGGTAATGGGGGCTAACCCATTGCACCACTGGAGTCTCATTATTCCATGGATGGATTGGGGGTGAGGGGGTTGCATTACCTAAAACAAATCCATAGGAAAGGCTGCAGGACAGCAGCAGCAGAGGTGGGGAGCCTCCTTCCGTGTGATCGAGCTGATTCCCACCTTCCGCTGCTGAGGGGAAGGTTGGTGCTTTGAGCCCACCCGGTGCTGGAACTTCTCCTGGGTGAGGTTAACGAGACTCTGATGAAGCGAAGGGAAGACTTTTCTATTCTGGCCGATCTTCATCTGTCTCCTGTGGCCCTTCAGGCTCTCTGCTCCCCTGTTGGGGCGATGCAGAGGCAAGTCCCGACCTGGGTGAGTCACGGAGAGGCTGTGTCCCATGGTGTGTGTGTGGGAGAGGGGTAGGGCAGGGTTGGGGTGGGCTCCAGGGGAAAAGGTTGGGTGTGACAGTGTGTGGGGGAGGGGGAGGGTGTGTTTCTTAGGATATAAATGAGGGCAAACACAGGGGTAGTGACAGTGAAGCCCCGGATCTGAGTGTTATGACCCTGTGCGGTGCTGCCATTCACCTTCCCCTCCTGTGGTCTCAGCTGGCATTGAATCCAGCATTTTTTCACCTGTCATCGTCCCAGAGGTGTCACACATGCCCCAAATACAGAGTGTCCCTCTTGGAGACGTGAGGACTGGAGCGGATTTCAGCTGCTGGACAGCTCTGCTGGGTTTTCTGCATTCGCGAAGGGAACTGCTGAGTGTTTACATTCATTTCAAGCATCCCCATTCAGCAACTTCCTGAACACACTGGAGATGGGTCTGGAAATGGATTTTCTTTTGAAAAAGGGAAGCATTTGGATTTGAACTAGGAACCTATTGCCCTCCAGGCAAATATTCACCTACTGAGCTACACTCTCAGCAAAGACTGCCCTGTGTAGCCCAGAGCAGGAACAGCTTTGAACCTGCGGGTTAGTAAACTTTATCTGTATACAAACCCCACGGCTTACAAAACCCCCACACCCACTCTGTGTCACCAGAGCACAACAACTTTCCTTGGAGCACACACTGCTCCCCAGCTCTGTTCCCTTCAATCTCCCCAGCATTGCTCCAATGCCTTAAAGGAACAGGGCACAGGCAACTCGAACCCCTTCATCCTGATAGATTTAATGCCCAAATAATTCCATGTAGACCAGAAGCGCAGAGCTCCTCTGAGTGTCAGCCCTATCCCGGTGTAGGTCCCCAGCAGCGAGTGTGGCCTACAATGCAGAGGTCACTTTTTTATAGTTTGAAGATTTGTGGTTCTCCGGTGGAGTTATTGTCTCTCATACGGCAGACCACTAACTCCCACGGGGGATCTGGACGGTGGCGCTGCCATGCAGTCTGTAGCCGGAGCAGGATGTCGCTGTGAGGGGTGAGCCGCCCCAATGGGATGTTCCAGAGACAGTGACTCCGGAAAGGACTTCGGTGGAACACGGTGGAACTGAACGTCAGCTCCCATTGCGCGGTGGTGGCGAATGTGATCTGTGGACACCTCCTTTCCATGTGTCAGTGCTTTGCTGGCTGGGCTGGATCCAGAACCCTGAGTCTGTCATGCCGAGTCATGTCTCCGAACACATTCCTTCCCCAGCCCCACACCTCATATGGCCAGTGAAGAGCTGAGTATTATTGTCCAATGTAGAAGTTACAGAATTTAAACTAGGAAGAACGGTCAATTTTCCCATCATTTCACATCTTTACATCCAAACAAGATGATTTTCTGAATGACCCATCCTCGTTCAACCAGAAGATATTGGGGCTGGGATGTAGGAGTCACTGGGGAAAACACAGAGACACAATTTCCTTTGCACAGATCCATGAACAGCAAAACCTCCCTATGTGTCTTGTCTGAGCCAGGGCATTCAACTCCAGTGAACCCTTCTCTCCTGCAATGGCAATGGTCAGACAGAGGGGATGTGGCCACCTGCATCCCTGACAGGGAGATATTGGCTCGGCTCTTTCTTTATGCTGCTCTTGCTAGTCCCTGAAACATCAAGGATGGAATGCAAGGCTGAGTTCATGCACCAACCCCCTGAAAAATGTCCATGCCCCAGAGAAACCCTGACCCCTGCTATTGGAATGATGTGCTGGAGATTTGACTAGGAAAGGGACTGTCTGAATTGTCAATTTGGGGAATGAACAATGATCTACAGCAATGTCGTTAACACAAACACACTCTCATCGTGCTCCAGCCGGAAGGGAAATGGGCAGGAATTCTTGCTGTTCAGCCATGGACACACTTACACTAATGCACAGCCTTGAGTGTGCTGGGGAAGTGGATCTGAGCAATTTGAAGTGACAATTCTGTGAGAACTGAATCATAGTGTAGTGAAATAGCCATCCATCGCGTAGTTGTGGCCGAGTGGTTAAGGCGATGGACTTGAATTCCATTGGGGTCATCCCACGCAGGTTCAAATCCTGCCAAAGATAGAAGCACAAGAATGTTATGACAACTGCAATCTTAGTGCCGCAGCATGTGAACTGGAGCCAGATCTGGTCTCACTCTGAGGTTGTCTACACTTGTGACGCTGCGATAGTGCTTTGGAGTAGACACTTGCTACAGCGAGTGGAGGGGTTTTCCCATCGCTGTAATAGTTACATTGACGGAACAATTTTTCCTTCTATTTAGCTCTATCTAACCAGGGCTTAGGTCAGCTTAACTATATTGGTTTGGGGGTGTGGATTTTTCACACCCTGAGACACGTAGCTCTGCCAGTTAAGTGCCCAGCGTGCACCAGCCCTTAGATCCCTCTTAGGATTTCCATGCAGGCACTGACCTGTGAGAGGAAAACATCAACTCACAAACACAGAGACTGAATTCCCCACAGTTAATCTCTCTGCGCTTTCCAGAATGTCACAAAATTCAATTCATTCCTGCTAGGACAGAGAAAAAATAAGTGATGCAAAGTTTTTGGCTTGATTAAATAAAATTAACGGTTTAATTACTACAGTGAAAATATGTACCGATTCCTCTAAATAACACCATAACATGAGATAAGAACAGAGACAAATCTTGTCAGTGAAGACTAATTTAACAAATGATCTTCCCATTATTAATTTCCACTGTGCCCCCACTGCAGGTCTGGGCCCCTCCAGTGTAACTGCTCTGCATTCGCCTTCCTGTTAGAATTGTTTCTGGACATTCCCAGCTTTGGAAAATTGTGCAATTCAGAATTTGAATAGTGACCCCGGCTCCTTCCTGCACCTGCTCTACATCGCTACACAGCACCTTCTCCACCTGCAGGGTCACCCGCAGGGTTCAGCAGGGACCCCTGGCAAGGACAGTGGGTGCAGCTAACAGCCCGGTGTGCCTGGCAGTGAGGCAGGGGCAGCCTGAGGCTGGAAGCTCTGAGTCAGCTGTGGAGAAGCAACCCCCCCACACACAAGTACAGCGATTGAATTCCCCAACTTTAGCATCATGACGCCCTGTAGAAAGCCCCACGTGTCCGTTGTTTTTTCACAGGGCGATGCAAAAATCAGGTGACACCAATTTTGAAGTTTGAGTAAATAAAGTTTCGGAGATAGTTATTAAGGTCACAAAAATATGCCAAAGATCCCTCTGCATAACACCGGAAGGTGAAATAGGAACAGAGACAAACCTTGTCAGCAAAAGCTAATTTCCCAAACGATCCTTGTTAGAATAGAGATATTCAGGCCTGCCTGTAAAGCCTATACTTTAAGAGTACAGACTTTTTTTTTATCACAGTGTATTTTTGCTGTGTGTTTTCATCACTTAGCTAGTTACGGGGTACAAAACAAAGAATCAAAATCACAGTCTGCCTGTGTACGGGCCTTCTCTCCCCAGGAGAGTCTGAGCCTGGGTTCTTAGGCTGGGGCCTTTGGCTAAGCTGCAGGAGCAGCCATAAACTAGGAAGCGAACAGTCACATCCTCACATCCCCAACCTGTCCCACTGAAATACGGTGGCATTGGTCGGTTAGGAAGACGATCCTGTCCTGATAGTGCCCATCACCACCAGATACAGAAACAGATCTTAAGAGAGCCTCCTGTCTGGCAAGAAATCTTAGTGAAATCCTAGCGGATCTTAAACATAAAAAAGAAGCTTACAAGAAGTGGAAGGTTGGACATACGACCAGGGAAGAGTATAAAAATATTGCTCGGGCATGTAGGAATGAAATCAGGAGGGCCAAATCACACCTGGAGTTGCAGCTAGCAAGAGATGTCAAGAGTAACAAGAAGGGTTTCTTCAGGTATGCTGGCAACAAGAAGAAAGCCAAGGAAAGTGTGGGCCCCTTACTGAATGAGGGAGGCAACCTAGTGACAGAGGATGTGGAAAAAGCTAATGTACTCAATGCTTTTTTTGCCTCTGTCTTCAGAACAAGGTCAGCTGCCAGACTGCTGCACTGGGCATCACAGCATGGGGAGTAGATGACCAACCCTCTGTAGAGAAAGAAGTGGTTCGGGACTATTTAGAAAAGCTGGATGAGCACTAGTCCAAAATGGGGCCAAAATGGGGAAGAGATGGCCAGCCCTCTGTAGAGATAGAGGTGGTTAGGGACTATTTAGAAAAGCTGGACGTGCACAAGTCCATGGGGCCGGACGAATTGCATCCGAGAGTGCTGAAGGAATTGGCGGCTGTGATTGCAGAGCCCTTGGCCATTATCTTTGAAAACTCGTGGCGAACGGGGGAAGTCCCGGATGACTGGAAAAAGGCTAATGTAGTGCCCATCTTTAAAAAAGGGAAGAAGGAGGATCCTGGGAACTACAGGCCAGTCAGCCTCACCTCAGTCCCTGGAAAAATCATGGAGCAGGTCCTCAAAGAATCAATCCTGAAGCACTTAGAGGAGAGGAAAGTGATCAGGAACAGTCAGCATGGATTCACCAAGGGAAGGTCATGCCTGACTAATCTAATCGCCTTTTATGATGAGATTACTGGTTCTGTGGATGAAGGGAAAGCAGTGGATGTATTGTTTCTTGACTTTAGCAAAGCTTTTGACATGGTCTCCCACAGCATTCTTGTCAGCAAGTTAAGGAAGTATGGGCTGGATGAATGCACTATAAGGTGGGTAGAAAGCTGGCTAGATTGTCGGGCTCAACGGGTAGTGATCAATGGCTCCATGTCTAGTTGGCAGCCGATGTCAAGTGGAGTGCCCCAGGGGTCGGTCCTGGGGCCCGTTTTGTTCAATATCTTCATAAATGATCTGGAGGATGGTGTGGATTGCACTCTCAGCAAATTTGCGGATGATACTAAACTGGGAGGAGTGGTAGATACGCTGGAGGGGAGGGATAGGATACAGAAGGACCTAGACAAATTGGAGGATTGGGCCAAAAGAAATCTGATGAGGTTCAATAAGGATAAGTGCAGGGTCCTGCACTTAGGATGGAAGAATCCAATGCACCGCTACAGACTAGGGACCGAATGGCTAGGCAGCAGTTCTGCGGAAAAGGACCTAGGGGTGACAGTGGACAACAAGCTGGATATGAGTCAGCAGTGTGCCCTTGTTGCCAAGAAGGCCAATGGCATTTTGGGATGTATAAGTAGGGGCATAGCGAGCAGATCGAGGGACGTGATCGTTCCCCTCTATTCGACACTGGTGAGGCCTCATCTGGAGTACTGTGTCCAGTTTTGGGCCCCACACTACAAGAAGGATGTGGATAAATTGGAAAGAGTCCAGCGAAGGGCAACAAAAATGATTAGGGGTCTAGAGCACATGACTTATGAGGAGAGGCTGAGGGAGCTGGGATTGTTTAGTCTGCAGAAGAGAAGAATGAGGGGGGATTTGATAGCTGCTTTCAACTACCTGAAAGGGGGTTCCAAAGAGGATGGCTCTAGACTGTTCTCAATGGTAGCAGATGACAGAACGAGGAGTAATGGTCTCAAGTTGCAATGGGGGAGGTTTAGATTGGATATTAGGAAAAACTTTTTCACTAAGAGGGTGGTGAAACACTGGAATGCGTTACCTAGGGAGGTGGTAGAATCTCCTTCCTTACAGGTTTTTAAGGTCAGGCTTGACAAAGCCCTGGCTGGGATGATTTAACTGGGACTTGGTCCTGCTTTGAGCAGGGGGTTGGACTAGATGACCTTCTGGGGTCCCTTCCAACCCTGATATTCTATGATTCTATGATTCTATGATAATTCCTGGCCATTTCTGTGACTTTAGTGCCACTGAGAAAAGTGTTCTCAAAATCTGTTGGTCTCCTTGCCATATGTTGTGCTTAGAAAAGGTCCTTCTCAGCTCCTTTTACTTTCCTGCTTTCCAGTTACTGTAAATAAACCATTAACACAATTCTTCTTGTTTCTTGTCTTAGTTCCAGTTGTTGGGGGCAGAGTCATGAGATGTGTTTGTGACGCTCTATACCTTGGGGGAACGTGTTATGCTGATAAGAAGCACAAGGGATCTTTTCAGGGGAAAAGGCAATATGCCGCATTTATTGAAAATACAACTGTAAGCATACGCATTTAATCACACACACACACACACACACACACACACGTCCTGCAGATGGTTTTACAGTTACCAGTTTGCTGTAGCTCTTGTCAATCTAATGGCCAGTTAAATTGAACACAAGCGAGGAGCTGGGCTCCGTCGTTCGTGATCCGATGCTCCGAGGCTTTGCAGGACTGAACCCAGAGTCTTATGGCAAAACACCCCAGCTTTAGACTTGTCAATTCCCACTTTCGCCTATGGATTTTGCAGTGTCATTCTGTAATCGTTAGTCCTTAAATGGGGTTAGTCTCCGGGTTTTCAACTGTTATCATTTGGTGGTTTTGTTGGCTTCCCACCCTTAGCTCTTCTTTGTCTTGCATTCAGGGTGGCTGCCTCACCGCTGAGGTCATCAATGTTGCTAACATGTTTAGCGTTGGATAGAGTGGATGTTTTCTGATTGTCTCCTGCTGTTTCCAAGTCTCTCACGTCTTCTTGACCATCTGGACATTTGTGATGCCTCTTCACAGACATCAGAATCTGGCTGATGCACCTTTACCAATGGCCCACGAGGCCGTTCCTTCCTGCTCTCAGAAAGGGTGGCTGGCAGAATATGGTCAGATCCTATCCTGCATCTATCCATTTAATACATGATTATCCCTTGTCTTTCATTATGCAAACATAAAATCCTACTCCTCTAGGTGCCCTGTAACCCCCATATTCCTCATCTTGTATTGAATTGTGATGTTACCTTGCATGGCATGGTTTACGCGTATCAGGGGAAAGGTTAGGAGATACCAGCAAGGAAGGTCAGCAACCCCGGGTGGGGTGTGAAACAACCCATCCATAGCCATTGCCCAGCAAGGAAGCTCCCATTCAATGATTCCCCTGCATGAGGCCACAGCAAGGGAATTGCTCCACCTTGCTGGGAGATTGAGCAATGCCCTGCCCCGACCCCGACATGCCTGGACTGGTGCTTCCCAAGCACATGGGCTGAGGGTGCAAAAACCAAAACCAAACCCGGGGCCCATGCTTGGCCTTTCTCCTTCCCCCACCGACACTGCCAGCAAGAAGGACGCTGAAGACTTGAGACTGCGACTGAGGAGACTGGCCCAGATTTCAAGGGAGAAATCTGGGTGCTCGGGACTGCAAAATCCAGGAGGGGGAGATAAACGGCTTTGTCTCATTGCTGCCCAGACTAGGAGGGTTGGGAGTTCAGACTGTGCGCTTAGGTGTTTATTTCCTTTGGTAACTAACTTGGATTTTTTGCTGTTCACTTCATACCACTGAAAATCTCTATTTTGTCTCCAATAAACTTGTTGACCTGTTTAACTTGAGCAGTGAGTTTCCCTGAAGTGGATGGTAAATTCCTCAGTCACCAAAGGCTGGTGTCAAGCCACTTTCCACTGCTGAAGTGGGGAAGGAATTCATACGATAGAGAGCCTACTCCTGAGATACAGGGCTGGGAGCAGCGGGGATCCGGCTGGTGCCTCCCTGCGTGACTCAGGAGTGGCTCGGGGAGCATTCATGCGAACAAGCTGGGTGATAACAGCACCTGGCGGGGGTGCTGCTGGTCACTAGCAGGGCATTGTGAGATACAGCCCAGGCTGGAGAGGGTTCAGGGGGCACAGCAGTCCCTTGGTCCCAGGCTGCACCTCAGGGGGATCCCATCACAGTGTCCCCCTCCAGCACCCACAGGCAATAGCGAGCCTCGAGGAGCAGCATTTGGGCTTTGCTGTGAGGTGTCCCTTTCCAGTCGGTGCTCTGTCTCTTGTCCTGGACACACCCCTGCCAATCAGGAATTGCTCAGCTGTGCTCTGCAGAGAGCTGACTGGTGACACAGGGCACAGCCCAGGACGGGACGGAGGTGTGGCAATGCTGAGCGTCACAGGGTATGGGCTTAGACAGCTAGAAAATCACAGGAACAACACGGATCCACCAAGCGGAGTTAGATGCCTAAACTCCCCGTACAGCGCATGGGCCACACAGGCACCTTACAATACAACTCCCGAAATCCAGCTCACTGGGCAGGGAGCCAGCCAAGCCCTTGAATGGGAGAGACTGAGGAAGGGGAGGTGTCCTAGCCCAACCCTTCTCTCACAGCTCTCACTTGGGCTGTGTCCAGCTGCCTAGCATAGCTCGGGGTGTGAGTACCAACCTCAGGGCAGAGTGTTACACACCAGGGCACACACCCCATGGACACTGGGAGCTCGATAGTTTGATTTCACCCACCAAGAGCCAACTCCCCAGGCAGGGCAACAGCCTGAAGAGGGAGTCCCAGACACTCCCCTTGGGCCCTCTGCTCTCTCCTGCCACGGAGGCAAGCCTGCCTTTGGGCTCGATCTGTGGCTCAGGGAGGCCTGAGCATGAGCTGGTGCAGCCAGCATCACCCCCCACTGTCTGCAAGGGAGGAAGGATTGAACCAGGGTCCCCATGTTTCAGGTCAGGGTGTGAAGCACGGTGCTGTGGTGGGGCTCTCTCCCGCGCTCCTGTGGAAGTTGGTTCCCTGCGGCTAAATAATGAAAGAGCTCGGGCCGGGGGATTGGATCACCGGGGTTTCCTAATTCCGACCTCTCGGGTGGGTTCCTGCTCCACTGGACAGTGTCATCCAAAGAACATTGTTAGAAATCAATCATGAAAAGATGCGGAACGACAGCAAGCCAGGGGGTTTCAGGACAGGGAGACCAATTCAGGCAATCAGAAGAGCAGATAGGAGACATTTGGAGCTCCTATGAGGCTCCAAGCAGACACGTTATAGAGACGGAAATTGGCCAGGAATTCTTGGAAACTGGGTTAACACTTATCGAAGTATCCATTTGCGTTATGCTGAGGGGCTTTGGGGGGAGGGTGTAAACTATTTCCCTGAATCAAGATTCCACTGGCAGCTCAGTCCACCATGTCAGCGAGAGAAGAGCTGCGGTCCCTGGGCATTGAGCTCCCCGGGGCCTTTAACACCACAGCCCTGGGGAGGGGGTGCTGAGGGGGACCCTCCAGTGAGGAACACAAGTCGTTCTACCATCCACCACACCCTCTTTTGGAACGGCTGCTGATGGCTCACCCCATCTGTGGGAACTGTTATCCCCTCTGCCACCCTCTATCTGGGGGTTTTCTCTTCTGCACCTATCTGGCAGGGCAACCCCCCCTGTCTGAGCCCCTGATCCGCTCCCAGTTTAGTCCCTCTGCCCTTCCCTCCCCTCCAGTTTCCCCCCTTCAGGGGTATTTTCCCTGCCTTTGGTTGCAGGGAGCAGATGCTGGTGGTGAGTGAGGGCAGCAACTTGCAGATGTCACTGAGCAGGTGATAAGAACAGAAGAGCAAAGAACGGCCAGACGGGGTCAGACCAAAGGTCCATCTAGCCCAGTGTCCGTCTGCCGACAGTGGCCAGTGCCAGGTGCCCCAGAGGGAATGAACAGACAGGAATCATGCCGGGATCCATCCCTTGTCGCCCCTCCCCAGCTTCTGACAAACAGAGGTTAGGGACACCATCCCTGCCCATCCTGGCTAATCGCCATCGATGGACCGAGCCGCCAGGAATCTCTCTAGTTCCCTGTCGAACCTTTGGATCCCAGGACCCTGCTCAGGAACGTAGAAAGTTCTAATAAAGAAGCAGCTTCTGATACCAGGGGACTCCTCTTCCTCCTCCCCTCCCGCTGGGATGAGCAGCTCCCCCCAGCTGTCTCTCTGCCCCGGCCCCCTATACCTCATCACCCCTTCAGCCTCCTCCAAATGTTCCCTTCCCCCCATCACCTCTTCAGCCCCCCTTCAGCCTCCCCCAACTGCCCTGGTCCCCTTCCCCTCATCGCCCCCCTCAACCTTCCCCCCCTCCCAGGCTCCTCCCCAGCTGCCCTTTCAGTCTTTCCCCCCTACAACCAACTGCCCTCCTTCAGCCTTACCCCCAAACCCCTCACCTAGCTGCCCCACATATCCCCTTTAGCCTCCCTCCCCCGCAACTGCCCCTTCACCCCCTCACCCACTCCCCTCCCTCTGCCTCTCCCCAAATTCCCAGCTCCACCATGCTGAGGTTCCCTTCCCCACAAGCATCCTGCTTCCTTCCCATGAGGAACAGGAAATGCTTTTGAAAAAACCTCTTGTAAAGTAAAAAGGAAAACAATCCAAGCAAGCCCCTCCCATGCTTTGTGCTGGGCGCCCAGCTGGGGGTTTGTGTGTGTTCGGCTGAGGAGGGGTTGTTCTGAGCACACTCCCTTCAGGGAAGGGGTGGAGTTGGCCAAAGGGGCACCTTGAATCCTTAGCAGAGAATTCCTTTCTCCACGATGTTAGCTGAGCGTTGCTGTTCAATGTCACCTGACGAATGCAGCATTTGAAACAATCTGACGGTAAATCCCTTGCCCTCTCAGTTGCTGGAGTTCTCATACCCTCCGCTCTTGGGAGCTCACCAAAGGACACGGCGTCTTATTTCCAGAGCATCTTGGAGATTAGATGGAGGAACCTGCACCCCAAACCCCTCATCCTCAACCCCACCCCAGAGCCCGCACCCCCAGCCGGACCCTTCACACTCTTGCACCCCAACCCTCTGCCCTAGCCCTGAGCCCCTCATCCCTGGCCCCACCCAACAGCCCACATCCCAACCCTCTGCCCCACCTGAGCCCCCTCCCACACGCCGAACCCTTCAGCCAACCACACAGCGTCCATGTGCAGAATGAAGTTTGGAATGTGCAGCAACGTACAGGGGAGGGGTCACCCCTCATCTCCATATTGGTGCACAGAACAACATTCATTCCGCACAGGTACCCCCAAATCTCTGTCAGGAATAATAAGGAGGTGACATTTTCAACAGGTCCGACTCCTACCAGCATCTATCAACTGGGAGCATTAGAAATCTCTGTGCCTCTCACCCATGTTGCACTGAAATAAAGGATAGAAAGAATATAACCTTCAACAGAAAGAAGATTTATTAAGGGATAGATACAACTGGGGGAAGATTCACTGTGGGGAACACTACAAATACCTACCCATAGATTCCAGCAAGGGGCATAAAGCCCAGACCCTTAAACTGTCCCTTGGTTAAACTAATAAATGCCCGAAAAATAATGACTCTCTCTCTCCAAGCTGCAGAAGGAGGACACCGACAACGGACGGTCCGTCTCAGGATCTCTGGAGCATCGGAGGATCTGGCTCTCTACTGCCGAAGCAGGAGATCAACAGATCTGGGCCGACAGCAAAGCCTCCACTGGGGCCTTTGGTGGATGACAGGAGTCAGGTAAGTATCCGAGTCCTTGACAGATGTTAGGAGCCGGAGTCTTGATCCGATGCCGTGCAGAGAACCTGGCCGTGGCTGCCTCCATGGTGGACAGCGCCTGCGTCACCCCCGACCCTCCCTCGTACGCTCGCGCTGGCGCACATTCCTGAGGCGCACGCTGACGGGCCCTGCCCCCACCGGGCCCAGCCAGTTCTCTGCCCCTCCGGTTCCCTCAGGGACACAGAGTTTTGGCGGGAAAATGCCAGGAAGAAAGGGTACCAAGATGGAGTTCAAACCCTTCCAATCATGTGCGCCATCTTGAATTTCTAAACTCCATTTTTAATTTCAGCAACATTCAAAACAGAATATGACCATGTACCAAAATCGCCTTACAGCACACGGACATAACAAATTAGAGGAAACACTGCTCCTGACTTTCCACCTGTCTGTCACATCTTGAATTTCATACATTGACCGATGAGAATAAAGGGCTCTCAGGTGACCTACAGACCAACAGTTGTTCATAGGAATTATTCAGCAAGTATTTTAGAAGACCTGGAACACTGGAGGAAATCATCAACTGCTAAGAGACAATTAATGGAGAGAAGCAGCAAGAGGAATCCCATACTTTGGATTGGTTGTGTCTTATTTCCCTGATTTGAAAGAGACCAAAAGGACCCGAGTCTCCTCGCTGTGGATAGCCCCCTGCTCGGCCAGTCAGCATTGAGACGCTGAGGGGCGGGAGGCTGAGAGGTCTCACCAGATGTCTCAAAGGAGGGCCCTGATCACCATCAGAGGGGATCACTCTCAGATCCGGACCCACCCCTTTGGGAGGACCTCCCACAATATGAGCAACCCCCCCTTCCTCGCCCACACTCCACACACACCCCTCCTTGGTAGAGGGAGGGAACCTGGGAGAAGGGAAAAAAGAAGCAAGAGAAGAGGAGAAAGGAGGGAGGAAAGAGGAAAAGGGAAACCAAAAAGGATAAACCCCCAGGTCCCCAGTGATTCCAAGGGTCACAGTCCGAGGTAGGAAATCAAATTCTGCCCCCTTAAGCCAGTGTTTTCTGTGCCGAGAATTCTGCCTGCAGCAGGTGCATCAGACCCAACAGGTTCCAAACCTCTCGGAGCCTCTGACCTTGTCCAAGGGAAGTTCGTTTTCTGGCACAACCAGGGGTAGGAAAGGAGAAAACTCCACAGAGGCTCCTCCTCACGCTCACAGACGTGAATCCTAATTCTCTCCCCGGCCTCGAGGGGAGACGTGGAGAAGGAGACGTGCAGCAGCAAAGCCGGGGGGGTCTCAGAGACTGCCCTGGCCCTGCACCTCGGCCCTGCCCGGCTGATGTCGGGGTCTCTCGGGGAGGTCACCCCCTCCCCACCACCTTTGCCCAATGGGCTGAGTTCCTGCAAAAGGCCTTGGTGATGTCACTGCCCCACCCACCCCTCCCCTCCTAGCTGATGTCCTGCCCCTGCCCAGCCTCTTTGGAGGTTGGAGTTGTTGCCCCTGGATCTAGGGTTGCCAACTTCCGCACCCAACAAAACTGAACACCCTTGTGCCCCCCTTCGCTGAGGTCCCGGCCCGCTCACGCCATCTCCCTCCCCTCTGTCGCTCCCTCTCCCCCACGCTCCCTCACTCGCTCATTGTCACCGCGCTGAGGAGGGCTGGGCAGGGTCCCTTTTCAACTGGGTGTTGTCGGGATGCACCTGGGAAGGAGGGCTGCCTGCCAAGCACCTTTAGGAGGAGGCGTCCCTCCCTGTCAGAAAATCATCTCCCTCCCTCAGCTCAGTGATGGCCTGAATTGCTCCTTATCCCGGCAGAGCCAGAGGATTGGAAGCCTCACTCATTGCCACACTCAGTGCTTCCTACACACACAGACTCACACACACATCTTGCAAGGAAAACCTCACCAAGGAGCCACATGCACCTGTGGCTTCCCTGCACCCCTGCTCTCCAGAATCCAATCACAAGGAAAGCTTGTCGGGCCCAGAGCTGGCAGGGCGTCCGGTGCTGGAGTATTGAAGCTACAGTGACGGCACTCAGACGAAAGATGCTGATTGAGTTAAAAATTGGCCGGTCAGGTTTCCAGTCCCCTCACAGGTCATTCCCTCACTCTAGCAAAGGGGCACATCTTAATTCTCAGCTGGCTCAGTCGAGCTGCATCGTTCTTGTTTCCACTCAGTCAGGTTTGAGGCCTGTTTTGCACCCTGTCTTTGAGAAGACAGCCAGAAACTACTCTCTGAAATAGCAAATGCAGGAGGACGTGTTATCGCTCCTGCCCCAACACAGACAGACAAAGAGAGAAATGTTCTCGCTTTGAGGGTGGGACTCCCTGCCCTTGGCCAAAGACGAGCACCTCTCCTTGACCTTGGTCGCTCCTTCAGCTTTTCTTTCAACAGGGAGCCCGAGAGCTCAGGTGCTGGAGCGCTGCGTTTGTCAGTGAAGCTCGGTGAGCTCCAATGTCACTCGGCACTTCTACCAGCAAGTCAAAACACAGGAAGGATTTCCTCCTTTGACAATCCTGGGGTTGTCTGAGGGTCTGTCCACACTGCACACTGAGCCTGTCTCTATGTGGCCTGGGCTTGCTGACTTGTGTTGCCAAGCCGGTGTTTGAGCATCCAGACTGCAGGGGAAACTCAGGCCTCACACTGTGTCTATCTGTCAAGGTTCCTTCCCCACTCTGAACGCTAGGGTACAGATGTGGGGACCTGCATGAAAACCTCCTAAGCTTACTTTTACCAGCTTACAATACGTCGAAGGCGCGGACGCACACACGTCACACACACACGATGACACAAAACGGCACACAACACGACACACAAAAATACACACGATACAAACACACACACAACACGACACAGAAAGCATCACACACAAAACATCACACACACGACCCACAACATGTCACACACACGCACACACAATCAACACAACACGGCCCACAACACGTCACACTCACACACTCACCACCTGGAGTCATTTATTTTGTTTGTGTGTGTCGGTGTCCTGTGTTGTGTGTGTGTGAGAGACGTGTTTCTGTATGTGTGACGTGTTCTCTCTGTGTGTGTCGGTGTCGTGTTGTGTGTGTGTGTGTCAGTGTCGTCTGTCGTGTTTTGTGTGTGTGATGTTTTGTGTGTGATGTGTGTGTTGTCTTGGGTGGCCACACAGGCGTAACACACAAACAATTCCCCCCCGGGAGCAACAGTGATGTGTGTGGCCAATTCAGGTCATGCACAAACCATTTCCTCATGGAGCAACAGTGACCCCGGGTGGCCCCTCAGGGTACTGCACAAACCATTTCCCTCACGGAGCAACAGTGACACTCGGTGGCCACTCAGGGTAATGCACAAATAATTTCCCTCCTGGACCAACAGTGACACCGTGTGGCCACTTGGAGTAATGCAGAAAGCATTTCCTCACGGAGCAATGGTGACACTGCGTGGCCAATTCAGGTCATGCTCAAATCATTTCCCTCATGGAGCAACAGTGACACCGGGCAGCCCCTTGGAGTAACACACAAAGCATTTCCCTCACGGAGCACCAGTTGCACAAACTGAGTTTAATAATAATAATAATAAACAAAAAATAGTTTCACTAGAAAAGGTAGATTTTCAGTGATTATAAGGGATAGCAAACAGAAGAAGGCAGATTACTAAGCAAATACAAATACACACGCATACTAAGCCTAAGATCTTAAAGAGACTGGATTCAAGAAGTTATTTCCCATCCTAAATGTCTTTCGGCAACTTGAAGAGTTTCTGTAGCTTAGACTTCCCGTTGTTTCTCTTTACAGACTAGACTCCTGTCTTAGTCTGGACTTCCCCCTTCTCATTTCCTTTGTCTCTTCAGGTACTTTCAGCAGCCTTTCTACTGCCCTGCATGATTTTCGTCCGCTCCGACTTCTCCATGGCTCCCGAGACCTCACCTGTGGGAATGCACACCTACCCGTGTCCTGTGAAGGGTCACAGCACGAGGAGAGAAGAGGAGAGAAGAGAAAGAGAGAGTTGGCGAACACATGAGAGAAGACAGAGAAACATGAGAGCAGGGCAAGCAACTCACCACCTGGAGTCATCCTCTTGGATCCAACCTTCAGCTGTGGAGAAGACACCGTTCCTGACCAGAGAAACGAGCAGCCTCTGAAAATGGGGACATTTTCTCCCTCGTAACCACAGCTGATCAGGAACCTTTTCTTACAAACCGAACCCTAATTTACGGGGCTTCCCTACCCGGACTCAGGTGGGGTGTGAGCAGAGTCCTCACCAAACCAGACACTTACCTCACCGAGACTGGCGATTGCTCGGCTCCCAGATGGAGGCCTCTTGCCTGGCATCACCAACGGTCACAGGCTCGCTGCTCTCACTCACTTTCCGTCGCATGAGGGCAGTAGACTCTGAGGCTTGACTTCTTTTTCCTTGGTACTAAACCCAGCACAAGGGGAAAAAAACAAGTAAGTTACCATCTCAGTCGGCAACGTCTCGTAGGCTCCTCTGTTTGCCTCTCCCACACGGCGGGGATCCGCCCTCCACTCTCCTCCCGTTACACCTTGAGCATCACAACCAAAAAGCCCCTTTTCTAACGGCACCCCACAGAGTCACTCTGCTCAGGAGACTCTGGCCCCTCCCCAGGCTTAACCCCCCCGAGCCCCGTCCCCGGCGAGGACGCCCACGGCCGGTGAGGAGGACGACGGCGAGTGCGGACGAGGAACTGGAAGCACTGACCTCGCAGCCAGGTCTGCAGAGGGCAGAGAGCGGAGGCCTGGTTCCGCCTCCTTGGAAAGAGGCCCAAGCGGCTCAGGCCCCCTCCTGCCGTGTTCCCCTCCGGCGAGAGCTCCGGCACCATTCCTCGCCAGAGCCGCTGCGAGAGCCGAGCCGGAGCCCTCGCTCCCCAGCGCTCGACGGGGGCTGGGAATCTCGCCCTCGGCCCTGCCGCCCTCTTCCCTCCCGTCCACACCGGCCCCACGCGCCGCCCAGAGACCGAGTTCACCCCGCCCGTCCCCGCTCCGCTCTCGCACCCGCTGGGGGTCGTCTCCAGGGTTGTGATTTCGGTGTCGTGTCCTCTGCCGTCTTGTGTGTCGTGTGACGTGTCGTATGTCGTGTCGCAGGTGTGTGTGTCAGTCGTCGACTGTGGTGTGTGTCGGTGTCGTGTGTGTGTGAGACGTCGTGTGTCGTGTGTGTTTGTCAGTTTCGTGTGTGTGAGACGTCGTGTGTGTGAGTTGGTGTCGTCTGTGAGACATCACGTGTGTGAGTTGGTGTCGTGTGTGTCAGTGTCATGTGTGTCATGTGTGTCGGTGTCGTGTGTGTCAGTGTCGTCTGTCGGCATGTGTGTGTGGTCTGTGTGTGTCAGCGTGTGTGTGTGAGATGTCGTGTTTGAGAGACGTCGTGTGTCGGCGTGTGTGTGTGTCGGCATTTGAGAGACGTCGTATCTTGGCATGGGTGTGTGTGTCGGCGTGTGTGCGACATCATGTGTCGTGTGTGTGTGTTGGCGTGTGTGAGAGACGTGTGCCATGCGCGAGCGTGTGAGCATGTGTCGGCGTGTGTGAGAGCCATCGTGTGCATGTGTGTGTGAGTGTGTGTCGGCATGTGTGAGAGATGTGTTTGTGTGTGTGAGATATTGTGTGTCATGTGGTGTCTTTTGTGGGAGACGTGGTTGTGTGTGTGTTGTCTTGAGTGTTTGTTGAGTGTGGCATGATCTACCTTTTGTAAAACCATCTTGTATTTTGTCCCATTTACCATTGACCTCAATGTCCTTAACTACTTTCTCCTTCAAAATTTTTTCCAAGACCTTGCATACTACAGATGTCGAACTAACAGGCCCGTAGTTACCCGGATCACTTTTTTCCTCCCTTTCTTAAAAATAGCAACTATGTTCACAATTCTCCAATCAAACGGTACAACCCCTGAGTTGACAGATTCATTAAAAATTCTTGCTAATGGGCTTGCAATTTCATGTGCCAGTTCTTTTAATATTCTTGGATGAAGATTATCTGGGCCCCCCGATTTAGTCCCATTAAGCTGTTCGAGTTTCCTTCTACCTCAGATATGGTAATATCTACCTCCATCTCCTCCTTCCCATTTGTCATGCTACCATTATCCCTAAGATCCTCATTAGCCTTATTAAAGACTGAGGCAAAGTATTTGTTTCGATGTTGGGCCATGCCTAGATTATCCTTGACCTCCACTCCATCCTCAGTGCTTAGCGGTCCCACTTCTTTTTTCTTGGTTTTCTTCTGATTGACATGGCTATAGAACCTTTTACGATTGATTTTAATTCTCTTTGCAAGGTCCTTCTCACTTTATCCCTTCATGTTCTGACCTCAAGAAGGTAGCTTTCCTTGTTGATCCCTCCCATCTTCCACTCCCTGTATGCTTTCTCCTTTTTCTTAATCACCTCTCCGAGATGCTTGCTCATCCAGCTTGGTCTACAACTCCTGCCTATGAATTTTCCACCCTTTCTTGGGATGCAGGCTTCTGATAGCTTCTGCAGCTTTGATTTAAAGTAATCCTAGGCCTCCTCTGCCTTTAGATCCCTAAGCTCTTCAGTCCAATCCACTTGCCGAACTAATTTCCTTAATTTTTGAAAGTCAGCTCTTTTGAAATCAAAAACCCTAGTTGCAGATTTATTTTTTGTTGATCCTTCCGTTCAGTTGGAACTGAATTAGCTCATGATCACTCGAACCAAGATTGTCCCCTCCAACCATTTCTTCTGGGAAGTCCTCACTTCTAACCAAAACCAAATCTAGAATGGCACCCCCTCTTGTCGGTTCAGCAACTACTTGATGAAGGAATCCATCAGCTATCGCATCTAGGAACATCTGAGCCCAATTATTATTACTAGCACTCGTCCTCCAGTCTATAACTGGGAGGTTAACGTCTCCCATGATCACGCAGTTTCCATTCGTATTTACTTCATTAAAAACATTAAAGAGGGCTCGATCCATATCCACATTAGATCCCGGCGGTCTCTAGCACACTCCAAGCACTATCCCAGGGGAGGCTCGAGTAGTTTTCTTCCCCAATGTCATTTTTGCCCAGACGGACTCTGTCTTATCCATTCCATTGCTTCGAATTGCTTTACAGTCTACCTCCTCATTGATAGACAATGCTACTCCACCACCTTTACCTTTATTTCGGTCTTTCCTAAACAGCACATACCCTTCAATACCCGTAGTCCAGTCATGACGACTATTCCACCCTGTTTCTGTTATCCCTAGAATATCTGGTTTCACTTCCTGCACCAGTAGCTCTAGTTCCTCCATTTTGTTACCTAGGCTCCTCGCATTAGAGTACAAACATCTTCATTTTTGCTGTTTGGCCTCGCTCACGTTCTTTACCCAATGAGGCACAGTCATTCTACGGCCAGTAGAACCTATTAGACTGGTATCCACACTGCCCTTCCTCCTTATAGCCATTCTCCTACCCACGGCTGTATCCTTTCTTACTTTGTTTTCTTCCCTCTCAAGGCTAAAATCCGACGTGGAGATTACCTGGACATCTCCCAACCAACCATCTCCCCCAGATTCCTAGTTTAAAGCTCTCTTAATCAGTTGTGCCAGCCTCTATCCTAGAAGTCTATTTCCTTCCCTACTCAGATGAAGTCCATCCCGAGAGAACTGTCCTCTGTCCAGGAATGCCTCCCAGTGGCCAGACATCCCAAAGCCCTCCTTCTAGCACCACTGCCTGAGCCATCTGTTGATAGTCGTAATCTTGTCACACCTTTGTTGCCCTTCTCCAGGAACAGGCAAAATCCCACTACAGATCACCTGAGCCTTGATTTCCTTAAGTGTCTTCCCCAGCCTAGCACAGTCTCCCTGGATACTTTCCAGCGAGAATCTAGCCGTATCATTTGTTCCCACATGAAGGATAAATAGGGGATTCTTTCCCGCTCCCTTTAGGATCCTTTTCAACCTCACATCTACATCCCGTATCTTAGCACCTGGAAGACAGCACACCCTTCTATTCTCTGGATCAGCTCTGGTTACAGGCCTGTCTAGTCTTCTCAGTAAAGAGTCCCCGATAACGTAGACCTTCCTTTCCATGATGACGATGCTATTCTCCAGTCTATCCCCTGTTCCCTCTGGCTGCAAGTTCTTTCCATTCCTACTCTCCCTTGTAATCCTCTTCAACCCATCCTGTATCCTCCTGGGGCTCATATTTGGTGTAGTCTCCATTGACTCTTCCCCTTTTCCAATAGGACTAGCCGCTCTTCTCTTCTTCCTTGCCCCTCCACCTTCAGTGACTACCTGCTGAGCCCCTTCTTCATTTTCCAACTCTCAGAACCTATTCCTGAGCTCTATTTCTCCTTCACGAGCCCGTCTTTTCCTCTGCCTGGTTCTTCTAGTCACATGCTTCCACTGACTACTTTCCTCACCCAGCTGTCTCTCCTCAGAATTCCTCAGTCCTGCTTCCATCTGCAAGTCTGAGCTTTTCCCTTCAGATACCTCATGTCTTTGCTCCATCATCTGCTCAAACCCCTTTCTAAACTCAACCAGACTTTCCACCTGCATCTCCAAACCTCAGATCTTCTCCTCCATCAGCTCGAGCAGACGGCATTTCATGCAGACAAAACTCTTACCAGGTCCCCCCTCCAGGATCATGGACATACGGCAGCTTCCACAGCCAGTCATCTCCATTGTGTCTTCCACGACATGAGTCACGCCCACTGCTGCCTCTGTGTCTGTCATCGCCTTCCCACCTAAATCCTGTTCACCTGGGAAACACAAACCACACGCAAACCCCCCCCCCCGCCACAGCAACAACAAACCCCCAACAAGCACCACAAGACAAACTCCCCCTCAGACTCCCCTGTTTACAGCCCTGTTTGCTGGCTCCTGTGCCACGGCCTGACTGGCTGGCTCCCTTCACAGGACCCCGAGTCAGAGAAGCCCTGGCCCCGAATCAGGGCTCAGCTTCTCCCCCAGCACAAAGCCCCCACAAGCCTCGACACATACACATAATACCAATACACATCCAAATACCAACACCTTCTCCTCCACACCATTCACAGCTGTTGGTCGGTCTTGGGGAAACCCTGCTGTTCCCCCGCCGCAGCCTCCGCTCCCGGCGCCGCCGGCCCATGCTCCGGGCAGTGGGGCTACGAGCCCGGCCGGCCTTGGGGCTCTGTGCGGCACGGGCCGGCAGCCGGACCTGGGGCAGCCGCCCCCAGCCCCCAGGGCTCCAGGCAGCACGGTTAGGGGGCAGGGAGCGAGGGAGGGGTGGGATAGAGGGCAGGGGAGTTTGGGGGGACAGGGGCTGGGGGGTGGATGGGGTCGGGGCGGTCAGAGGGTGGGGAACACCGGGTTGAATTGGGGGCAGGAGATCCCGGGGCGGTCAGGGAGAAGGGGTGGTTGGATGGGACAGGGGGTCCAGGGGGCAGTCAGGAAGCAGAGCAGGGGGTGGATGGGGCGGTGGGGGACAGTCGGGGGTGGGAGTTCCAGGGGCGGTCAGAGGACAGGGAGAAGGGGTGGTTGGAGGGGGAAGGGGTCCTGGGGGGCAGGCAGGAAGGAGAAGGGGGGTTGGATGGGGTGGTGGGGGGCTCTAAGGGGCAGGGGGGATCTGGGGCCCCTCAGGGAACACAGGGGTTGGATGGGGCCGGAGGCCCGGGGCGGCCGTGAGGGGGTGAGAAGCGGGGGTCGGATGGGGCGGGGGTGGGGCCATGCCTTGCTGTTTGAGGAGGCACAGCCTCCCCTAACTGTCCCTCTGTACAATTTCTGAAACCCGATCCGGCATCAGACCAAAATTTGCCTGCCCCTGGCTTAGGGCCTGATTTATGCAAAGACCCATTGGGAGTGTGTGAACATTGCCCCATTTCTGAAACTGGAAACAACCCCCTGGACAGGGCTGGGAAAACAGAGCAGAGCACTGGAGCCTGAACCCCCTCGTCAGAGACTGCGATGAAATCATCTCAGGCATTGGCATCCTGACAGCAGGATTATCTGGCTATGTCGACTCTCTCCTCAGGCCCTGCGCGACCAGCACCCCTAGCCAGAGATGCCTGAGATGACGGGGCGTCCAGGATTTCCAGGTTTATGGATCTTGGGTAGCAGATAGAAGACCCCTGGTCGGGGTTCCAGGGGCGTGTCTGTGCAGATTTGCTCTTGTGCTTTTTCAGGGAGTTTCTTGAGCAGATGCTGCAGTTTCTCTTGGTCACCCTGAGTGGGATCAGAGGGGAATGGGCTGGAGAATGTGGAGTTGGAGAGCTGCCGAGCAGCCTCTTGTTCATATTCCAACCTATTCATGAAGACGACAGCACCTCCTTTGTCAGCCTTTTTGATTCGGATGTCAGAGTTGTTCCTGAGGCTGTGGACGGTGTTGTGTTCTGCACGGCTGAGGTTATGGGCCAAGTGATGCTGCTTTTCGACCACTTCAGCCCGTGCTTGTCGGCTGAAGCACTTGAGTTGAAGTCCAGTCTGCTGTTTCGACCTTCAGGCAGAATCCTTCTTTTTGTCGTGTTGGTCGGAAGGTCTCTGTGGATTAGTGTGTTGTTCAGAGGTGTGTTGGAAATATTCCTTCTGTCGGAGACGTGGAAAGTCGCATTCCAGGTCACCGCAGAACTGTATCATGTTGGTGGGGGTGGAGGGGCAGAAGGAGAGGCCACACAAGACACCCACTTCCTGGACACTACAGTGCTAATAAGCAATGGTCACATAAACACCACCCTATCCTGGACCGCTATGCTTACCTACATGCCTCCAGCTTTCATCCAGACCACATCACATGATCCGTTGTCTACAGCCAAGCTCTAAGATACAACCGCATTTGCTCCAATCCCTCAGACAGTGACAAACATCTCCAGGATCTCTATCAAGCATTCTTCAAACTACAATCCCCACCTGCTGAAAGGAAGAATACCCAGAAGTCACCTACTCCAGGACAGGCCCAACAAAGAAAGGAACAGAACGCCACCAGCCATCACCTTCAGCCCCCAACTAAAAGATCTCCAGGGCAGGATCAAGGATCTACAATCTATTCTGAAGGACAATCCCTCAATCTCACAGATCTTGGAAGACAGGCCAGTCCTCGCCTACAGACAGCCCCCCAGTCTGAAGCAAATACTCACCAGCAACCACACAACAAAAACACTAACCCAGGAACCTATCCTTGCAACAAACCCATTGCCAACTCTGTCCACATATCTAGTCTAGGGACACCATCCTCGGACCTAATCACATCAGCCACACCATCAAATGTGCCCAAATACCTTTGTTAGTCTCTAAGGTGCCAGAACTACTCCTCGTTTTGTTTTTGTTTTTTGCTGATACAGACTAACACGGCTCCCACTCTGAACTAAATGATTGCATCTCTCCCCAAAATAGATCTATAAGCACAAAGAACACCCTGGAGACCAGGCCTTTAAACGTTAGGAAACATCAGAGTTAAGGTGACGTGTACATACTTCGCGCAGTGCTGTTGTGCATGTGTGTTATGATACAGACTCACAAGTGTGGCCTTGGGGTCAATTCCCTGCCCCCCACAGCATCAATTTCCTCCAGACTCCCAAGGGAAGTGGTGCTTCCTCCATCCCTTGATGAGATGCCTTTCTGGAGTCTGCTTTGGTCCAAAACTCGCTACTGCGCCATGCAGGAGGCCTGTGATGTGTAGGGGGGCCAGATGAGATGATCTAACAGTCTCTTCTGGCCTTCAAGTCTCCAAATCTCTGCAAAACCGAATGCGGCACATTGAGCATCCTCTGATGGTTCCACGTGTGGCCTGCTTGAACCCTTGCACGACCACTGAGTGTGTGGGGGTGACCCAGGGGGAGCAGCTCAAACACGCACAGGAGCCGGCTCGGGGCAGGACATGAGCCCTGCAGGGCAGGGGTGGGGGTGGCAGTGACATCACAAGGGCCTTTTGCAGCACTCAGCTGATTGGTGAAAGGAGGTTGGGAGGCGGTGACCTCACAGAGAGTCCACGACAACGGCCAGGGAGGACAGGCTGCAGGGCAGGGGGATCTCAGAGACCCCCGGGGCTTTGCTGCAGGGAGTCTCCTTCTTGAGGTGTCTCCTTGAGGACTGAGAGAGAATTCAGGGTCTCGTATGTGAGCGCGAGGTGGAGCCTCTCTGGAGTTTTCTCCTTTCCCACTGCTCATTGAGCGAGAAGACAGACGTCCCTGTGGAGAAGGTAAGAGCCCCAGAGAGGTTTGGTACCGAGGCAGCCTGATCCGCCCGGTGCTGGCCAAATTCTCGGCACGGAAAACAGGAGGTTAAGGTGGGACAATTTTCCCCCAGCTAGGCCTTTGTCCCTTCGAGTCCTTGGGGTTTGACTTTTTTGGTTTCCCTTTTCCTGCTTCCCTCCCTCCACTGGCGAGGAGGGGGCTGCTCTGTAGCCCTCATGGTGGGAGGCCTCCCAAAGAGATGGGACAGGAAGCGTGCTCTGAGAGTGATCCTCACCGGTGACCTGAGCCATCCCTGGGCCATCTG
Source organism: Chelonia mydas (assembly GCF_015237465.2). Classification (NCBI taxonomy): domain Eukaryota; kingdom Metazoa; phylum Chordata; order Testudines; family Cheloniidae; genus Chelonia; species Chelonia mydas. Next base: position 1,531,984 of record NC_057852.1, on the reverse strand, counting down.
GGGAACCCTCAGCCCACCGCCAGAGTCTCCACGCTGATTGGCTGAGCAGGGGGTCTCGTGGCAGGGAGGAGATTCAGGACTTTGTTGTTCTCGTTTAAGGCCCAGCAAATAAGCCAGAACCAATCATCTGCTTGGTGAATTGTTCTCCTTCTCGCTGCTGATTGTCTCTGAGCCGTTCCTGGTTCTCGCTGGTGTTCTCGTGCTTCTAAAACACTTGCTGAAGAATCAGTGTGAATGGTTGTTGGTCTGTAGCTCATTGCAGGTCCCTTTATTCTGATCATTCAGTGTGTGAAACTCCAGACTGATGGTACGTTTGAAAGTCAGGACACCCGGGTCCTGTTCCCAACTCTATCCCGACAGGTTGTGTGATGGAAGACAAGGCCCTTCACCTTTCTCTGCCTTTGTTTCTCCCTCTGTCAGTTGGGGAGAACAATCCTCTCACACCTGCCTCCCGGTGGGGGGAGGCTGGGGAGCTGTGGGGACCTGTTTGAGAGCGTCACTCGTAGCAGTGTATCGTAGGAGGTGTCCTGTCGGGTTGAGTCATTCCAGAGGATGATATCGTGCAGCAGAACCCCGTTTTCCCAACCTGGCGGGACACAGCTTTGCATGTGAACCGAACCAAGGGCGCACACAGGTCCAGAAGCCGGCGATTTCTCCTTTGGCCGCTAGATGGCGCTGCAGGCTCCCACTTCCCCCTTCTCCTGGTCAGCGCAATGGGGGTTAGTCTCCCCAGAAAGAACGCCTGCTTGAACCCTTGCACTACCACTGAGTGTGTGGGGGTGTGTGCGGGGGTGACACTCCCCAAAAAGAACGCCTTCCAGCCCCCAAATCTGATGAACGTGAACAGACACACAGGCACACACACATGAACATGGCATGTCAGAGAGGACTGGGTCATCAGCACTCGCAAGCTGACCCCTGATGTGTCCCGGGACTCAGTGGGCTGGATCGAACAGCAATTTAATGCTGGTCCCCTCATATGTCCTTGGACTCAGCGGGCTGGGCTGAGCAACACCTTAATCTGCCACCCTCCTCTGCCCCCAGGTTCAGCACCTCCCTATCCCCACCTTCACCCCACAACCATTCTGCTCGTAACCCACTTGCTGAGCAAACCCCCGAGGACTTTTGGGGCTGCAGGGATCTTTAGCTTGGGTACAAGGAGCGTTGCTGCAGAGTGCATGGAGAAGCCAAAAACACCCATGGAGGTGGGGTGGGGGGCTAGCAAACTATAACTGATCACAGGAGGCAGGGTCAGGAGGCTATTCCTAGAGAGAGACAGAGGCACAGAAAGAGACAGATGGATCTCAGCACTCCTTGAAGCTGGAATCGATCAGGGTTCCCAGGTGGCCTTGGTAGCTGAGGGACCGGAGCGCTGGAGCCAGGCAGAGCCCCCAGCACAATCAGTCAGGAAAAGCGAATGAGGAGGACTTGTGGCACCTTAGAGACGAACCAATTTATCTGAGCATAAGCTTTCATGGGCTAAAGCCCACTTCATCAGATGCATGCAGGGGAAAATACAGCAGGAAGATATAGATAGATCGATACAGAGAAGACGAGAAAATGGGGGTTGCCATAGCAACTCTTAACGAGACCAATCGATGAAGGTGGGCTGTTAGCAGCAGGAGAAACAAACTTTTGTTGTGATAATCAGGCTAATCCGGGGGGACTAAAACTGCAGGGCAGAGAGACCAGTAAGTGTTGGGGGGTCCCGATCCAGTCCCCAGCTTCTAGCCGCCCACCCCCTTAAGGCTGCCATTGCTGGGAGCCCCCTCCATCTGCAACTTCAACTTGTAAAGATTGTAGATAAAACGTGTACAGCTGGGTGCCTTAGGGCAAAAAGTTACACACAGGTACATCAAATACGTTATGAAAGAAAACATGCAAAAGAAACCCCAGTGGGTAAAACCAGGGAACAAAAGCCTGAGCAGCCAAAACCCCAGCCAGCTGTTGCTCCCACAAAGAGGGAAGAGTTACAATATCTCATCCTTCACATTTCTCCTAGGAACTACCAGGGCCTGATGAAATTGGGGCAGATTGAAAAGTGTGAAAATATTTTTGAAAAGAAAAAACATCCACAACTTGATTCCATTTTATTGACAGCATCATTATTGGTACTCGCCTGGCTTGCCTTCTCTGGCAGAAGAGAGGCAGACAGAGGAGGATGAGGACCACCAGCTGTGCCCCCACAAGACTGGGCTCTGGGCCAATCCTCCAGATATCTGAGACCCACATCCTTCCCCAGATCAACCGCCTTCAAAGTGGACCAGACCCACATCCCTCCCCAGAATGACCATCCGTGACCTGGGCAGCGCAGCCAGCTCAGCCAGGAAGGAGAACTCTTGAAACTTTCTTTGGCTTTTCATCTCCCTGTTCTTCCCCTAATTGTTGGGGGCTGAAAATACCTGGCCGTGGGAAGCGAAGAGGCAGGCCCTGGATTCTACCTCTCGGGAGCCCACAGCTCACCCCCAGACGGTCGCCTACGGCCTGGTGAGACGCTAGAAGGGCCATTTGCAAGTGGTTCAATTTTCCAGCTCGATTTGGCTGTTGGTTTCTGGCCCAAAATTGGGAGGCCTGACAGCGTCAGCACTGGGCAAATGTGGCTCGTTGCTGGAAGAGTCTGATTCTCACGTCGTCTTCTCCCTTCCGAGGGATCCTCCGCGTCTCTCAGCAGCTCCTGGGGTCCCCAGCCGCTGTCACCCCAGCCAGGTGGCAGACTGACGGCAGGGCAAGAAAGCTGACGCCGAACCCTCTTTGCTGTTGGCCTCCGGGACATCGCAATCAGCTTGTGCAGAAACACACACAGACCCCACCCAGAGCACATCGCACGTCACACACACAACACGTCCTGCGTCGCACATCACACACACAAAACATTGCACGTCGCACACACAACACATAGCACGTTGCACGTCGCACACGTAAACAGAAGACGTTGCACCTCACACTTCACATGTGCATGTCTTCTTGTTTGCCGTGTTGAGTGTGTGTGATGTTGTGTTTGTGGTGTCATGTGACGTGTGTGTGTGTGATGTGTTTTGTGTCATGTTGTGTGTGTGTGTCGTGTGTCATGTTGTATGTGTTTGTGTCTATCTGTGTGACGTGTTCTGTGTCGTGTTGTGTATTTCTGCGTGTGTGTGACGTGTTGTGTTTCTGTGTGGTGTGTTTGTGGTGTCATGTGACGTGTGGTGGTGTATGTGTGTGACACGTTCTGTGTCATGTGTGTGTTTGTCTGTCTGTGTGACGTGTTGTGTGTGACATGTTGTGTGTGTTGTGTTATGTGTGTGTGTGTGACGGGTTGTGTGTCGTGTGTGTTGTGTGTCGTCTAGAGTGTTGTACGGATTGTGTTTGGTTGTGTGTTTGTGGTGACGTGACGTGGTCTGTGGGTGTGGGTGTGTGAGACATGTTTTGTGTAGTGTTGTGTGTGTGTGACGTGCTGTGTGTGTGTTTGTGGTGTGGTGTGTATGTGTGATGTGTTGTGTGTGACGGTGTGTGTGTTGTGTTGTGGTCCGTTTTGTGTGTCGTGTTCAGTGTGTGTATGGTGTTGTGTGTGTGGTGTCATGTTACGTGTTTTGTGTGATGTAGTGTGTGTGTGTCATGTTGTGTGTCGTCTTGTCTGTGTTTGTGTGACGTTTTGTGTGATGTGTTGTGTGTGTGTGACGTGTTGTGTGTCACATTCTGTGTGTGTTGTGTGTCGTCTAGAGTGTTGTGTTGAGTGTGTGTGACGTGGTGTGTGTGTGTGTGTGTCTGTGTGTGTGTCTGTGATGTGTTGTGTGTCAGGTTGTGTGCTTGTGTTGTGTTGTGTGCTTTTTTGTGTTTTGTACTGTGTATGTGTATGTGACATGTTGTGTGTTGTGTTGTGTGTGTTTGTGTATGTGTGACGTGTGTAGTGTTTTCTGTCTGTGTGACATGGTGTGTGTCATGTTGTGCGTGTGTGAGACATGTTTGTGAGTGTGACGTGCGACGTGCTGTGCGTGCATGCGACGCGCAAGGTTTTGTGTGTGTGAAGTGCGATGTGCTGTGTGTATGACGTTCGACATGCGACGTGTTGTGAGTGCGATGTTTGACGTGTTGTATGTGGCCGCGCTATGTGCGATGTGCATCGTGCGACAGGCGACGTGTTGTGTGTGTTCATGCGACGTGCAATGTCTTGTATGTATGCGTTTTGTATGTGTGCGTGCTACATGCGACATGTTGTGCGTGTGATGTGCAACGTGCTGTGTGTGTGCGTGCGACATGTGTGCGACGTGCTACACACGACGTGTTGTGCGTGTGGTGTGCGATGTGTTGTGTCTGTGTGTGCGACACACACGACATACACACAACACGTCTCATGACACCACAACCACACAACACACACAAAACGGCACAAAACTCAACACACAGACACACTGAACACAAGACTCCATCATACGTCATACACACAGCACATCGCACTTCACACACACAAAACGTTGCGCGTCGCACGCACGCACAGCACGTCGCACGTCACACTCACAAACATGTCTCACACACGCACAACATGACACACACCATGTCACACAGACAGAAAACGCTACACACGTCACACATACACAAACACACACAACAAGACTCCATCGATGGGGATTAGCCAGGATGGGCAGGGATGGTGTCCCTAACCTCTGTTTGTCAGAAGCTGGGGATGGGGCGACAAGGGATGGATCCCGGCATGATTCCTGTCTGTTCATTCCCTCTGGGGCACCTGGCCCTGGCCACTGTCGGCAGACGGACACACACAGGTCCCCTCCTGCCGTATTCTCCTCCGGCTGGGGCTCCTGGGCAATTCCTCTGCGAAAGCAGCTGCAAAAGCCAAGCATGAGCCATCACTCCACAAAGCTCGATGGGTGCTGGAAATCTTGCCCTCAGCCCTGCCTCACTCTTTCATCCCATCCACATCGGCCCCACTCGAGGAACAGAGACGGAGTTAACACCGACAGTCACCGCTCCACTCTCGCACCCACTGCCCTGCATGATTTTCGTCCCCTCCTACTGCTTCTTGGCTTCCGAGACATAGCCTGCGGGGATGCACACCTAGCGTGCCTGCCCGTGTCCTGTGAAGGGAGACAGCACAGGGAAAGGCAAGGACAGAGAGAGAGACAGAGACAGAGACAGAGTGTGTGTGATGGCCAACATACTAGAGGAGAGACAGAGAAAAACATGGTAGGATAGCAAGCAACTCACCTCCTGGAGTCATCTGTGATGAAGCGGGACTTCATGTTTCCTCTGAATCGTGTGGGGGTGCCTCAGTTTCCCCTAGGCAGTTCTTAAGGATCTAGGTGGTGGGGTAAGGGTGTATGATCGTTGCAGAGCTCTGGAGGGCAGGTGTGTGCAGGGGTCTGGACACAGAGAATGGCCGACACCCTCTTTCCTGGCACCTGATGCCCTGGGCCCTTCCCCCCTGCAAGGTGAGAGCTAAAGGGTTGGAGAACAAAGGAATCAGGTGCCCTCCTGGCCGGGGACAGGGACAAAGCCCAGAGGAGGAGGGGCTGGGGGGAGTTTCAGTTGGGGGCTGGCTGGAGACATGGAGTGAAGGGCAGACGGGGTTGTCTGGCTCACTGCCCCCCAAAATGGACCCGGCTGAGGGGTCCTGTTCTCTGCACCTACAAGCTCTGTGTTAGACCATGTCCCTGTCGTCTAATAAAGCTCTGTTTTCCTGGCTGGCTGAGAGTCCCGTCTGACTGCGGAGTTGGGGGGCAGGACCCTCTGGCTTCCCCAGGACCCCGCCTGGGCGGACTGGCTGTGGGAAGCGCAGGGAGGGGCAGAGGAGGCTGAAGGCTCCGAGGTCAGAGCCAGGAAGGTGGAGCCGGGGGAGCTGTGTGTCCTGCAGACAGGCTGCTCCCCGAGAGGAGACTTCCCCAGAGTCCTGCCTGGCTTCCTGGGGAGCAGTTCCAGAGCATCGCCCGGGGACTCCGGGACATCCTCCTCCTCGATGAAACCTTCTGCTGTGTGACGGGTTGTGTGTGTCGTGTTGCATGTGTCGTGTGACGTGTTGTGTGTGTGACTTGTGTGTCGTTTTGTGTGTATGAGACGTGTTTATGTGTGTGTGTTGTGGTCCATGTTGAGTGTGTGTGTGCCCTGTTGTATGCCGTGTTGTGTGCATGTGACGGTGTGTGCCGTGTTGTGTGCCGTTTTGTGTGCATGTTGTGTGTGTCGGTGTCATGTGTTGTGTGAGATTTTTGTGTCTCGTGTCGTGTGCTGTTTTGTGTGTCGTGTGTCGGTGTCGTGTGTCATGTTATCTGTGTTTGTGTCGTGTTGTGTGTGGGTGTGTGATATTTTGTGTGCGATGTTTTGTGCATCGTGTTGTGTGTGTGTGTCACGTGTGCCGTTTTGTGTGTCATGTGAGGTGTTGTGTGTCATATTGTGTGTGGGTGTCGGTGTCGTGTGATTTCTGTGTCATGTTGTCTGCCGTTTTGTGCGTCATCTCGTGTGTGTGTGTGTGTGTCGGTGTGTGTGATTTCTGTGTCACGTTTTCTGCCGTTTTATGAGTCGTCTAGTGTGTGTGTGTGTGTGTCGGTGTCGTGTGTGATTTCTGTGTCACGTTGTCTGCCGTTTTGTGCCTCGTCTCGTGTCTGTGTGTGTGTGTGTGTGTCGGTGTTGTGTGTGATTTCTTTGTCACGTTGTCTGCTGTTTTGTGCCTCGTCGTGTGTGTGTGTGTGTCGGTGTCATGTGTGATTTCTGTGTCACGTTGTCTGCCGTTTTGTGCCTCGTCTCGTGTGTGTGTGTGTGTGTGTGTGTATGTGTCGGTGTCGTGTGTTCTTTGTGATTTTTGTGTGTCGTGTTGTGTGCTGTTTTGTGTGTCATTTTATTTGTGTGTCATGTTTGTGTGTCGGTGTCCTGTGTTGTGTGTGTGTGAGAGACGTGTTTCTGTATGTGTGACATGTTCTCTCTCTGTGTGTCGGTGTCGTGTTGTGTGTGTGTGTGTGTCAGTGTCGTCTGTCGTGTTTTGTGTGTGTGATGTTTTGTGTGTGATGTGTGTGTTGTCTTGGGTGGCCACACAGGGTAATGCACAAAGCATTCCCCTCATGGAGGAAGAGTGACACAACGTGGCCACTCAGGAGTAACACACAAACAACCCTCCCCCGCCCCGAGCAACAGTGATGTGTGTGGCCAATTCAGGTCATGCACAAACCATTTCCTCATGGAGCAACAGTGACCCCGGGTGGCCCCTCAGGGTACTGCACAAACCATTTCCCTCACGGAGCAACAGCGCCACTGGGTGGCGAATTCAAATCGTGCACAAATCATTTCCCTCCTACAGGAACAGCGACACCGGATGGCCGCTCAGGGTAATGCACAAACCATTTCCATCATGGAGCAACAGTGACACCAGGTGGCCAATCCAGATAATGCACAAACCATTTCCCTCACAGAGCAACAGTGACAGTGGGTGGCCATTCTTACGAATTATACCTGACAGGTCACGCACACAAGCTGCTGCGAATTATACCCGATAGGTCACGCACAGGAACTGCTGCTAATGATACCCGATTGGTCCCGCACAGGTCGAGTCTAGGCTGAGGCACACGAACGAAGTCCACAACGGCAGGGTTCCCAAAAATACTAAGTTTATTACGCTCGAGCGTGGTGCCCCCCTGCTCATCAGGAGGGGACCCCGCATGCAGGTTATACAAAGATTATAGACCTTTTAGCAAAGCACGTTGCCCTCGTGCATCGGAAACCTTAGCAAATAGACAAACCCTTCCCTTACCTACCACCTATCCCTGCTTGGTACATTCCCCGCGCTAAACCATGACTTCAACTACATTACATGGTCCTAAAGCAATGCACCAGTAACTTTTCTTATCAGGATGGGAGGCCCACATCAAGGCCAGGAGGCACGGAGTTAGGAACAGATAAAGAACAGAAACCGGGAGATAAAACAGGCTGGAGACAAGGGCGGGGGGGGCGGAGGATTTTCACAGGAACGCAGTATCTAAGAGACACTCCTCCTGGTGCATGATGTGCTTGCTTTTAGACAATGGTGGGCCCCAAACCAAAACAGAGTCACAGATGCTAACTTTTCCTTCACACCACTCAGGGTAATGCACCAACAATTTCCCTCCTGGACCAACAGTGACACTGCGCGGCCAGTCAGGGTAATGAACTAACAATTTCCCTCATGGACCAACAGTGACAGTGGGTGGCCAATTCAGGTCATGCTCAGATCATTTCCCTCATGGAGGAAGAGTGACACCGGGCAGCCCCTTGGAGTAACACACAAAGCATTTCCTCACGGAGCACCAGTTGCACAAACTCAGTTTAATACTAATAATAAACAAAAAATAGTTTCACTAGAAAAGGTAGATTTTCAGTGATTATAAGGGATAGCAAACAGAAGAAGGCAGATTACTAAGCAAATACAAATACACACGCATACTAAGCCTAAGATCTTAAAGAGACTGGATTCAAGAAGTTATTTCCCATCCTAAATGTCTTTCGGCAACTTGAAGAGTTTCTGTAGCTTAGACTTCCCGTTGTTTCTCTTTACAGACTAGACTCCTGTCTTAGTCTGGACTTCCCCCTTCTCATTTCCTTTGTCTCTTCAGGTACTTTCAGCAGCCTTTCTACTGCCCTGCATGATTTTCGTCCGCTCCGACTTTTCCATGGCTCCCGAGACCTCACCTGTGGGAATGCACCAGGAGAGCAGAGGAGAGAAGAGAGAGAGAGAGTTGGCGAACACACGAGAGAAGACAGAGAAACATGAGAGCAGGGCAAGCCACTCACCACCTGGAGTCATCCTCTTGGATCCAACCTTCAGCTGCGGAGAAGACACCGTTCCTGACCAGAGAAACGAGCAGCCTCTGAAAATGGGACCTTTTCTCCCTCGTAACCACAGCTGATCAGGAACCTTTTCTTACAAACCGAACCCTAATTTACGGGGCTTCCCTACCCGGACTCAGGTGGGGCGTGAGCAGAGTCCTCACCAAACCAGACACTTACCTCACCGAGACTGGCGATTGCTCGGCTCCCAGATGGAGGCCTCTTGCCTGGCCTCACCAACGGTCACAGGCTCGCTGCTCTCACTCACTTTCCGTCGCATGAGGGCAGGAGACTCTGAGGCTTGACTTCTTTTTCCTTGGTACTAAACCCAGCACAAGGGGAAAAAACAAGGAAGTGACCATCTCAGTCGGCAACGTCTCGTAGGCTCCTCTGTTTGCCTCTCCCACATCTCGCCCTCGGCCCTGCCGCCCTCTTCCCTCCCGTCCACACCGGCCCCACGCGCCGCCCAGAGACCGAGTTCACCCCGCCCGTCCCCGCTCCGCTCTCGCACCCGCTGGGGGTCGTCTCGAGCGTTGTGATTTCGGTGTCGTGTCCTCTGCCGTCTTGTGTGTGTGTCGCGTGTCGGTGTCGTGTGTGATTTCGGTGTCGTGTCGTCTGCCGTCTTGTGTGTCGTGTGACGTGTCGTATGTTGTGTCGTGTGTGTGTGAGACGTCGTGTGTGAGTATGTGAGACGTCGTGTGTCTCGGTGTCGGTGTCGTGGGCGTGTGAGACGTTTGTGTGTGAGAAGTCGTGTGTGTCAGTGTGTGTGCCATCTCTCTGTGTGTGAGACATCGTGAGTCGGCGGGTGTGTGTGTCAGTGGGTGTGTGGTGTGTATGCTGTGTGGTGTGTGTCTTTGGGTGTGGGCGTGTGTTGTGTTGTGTGTTGTGTGTTTTGTGTGTGTGTGTGGGCGTGTCCTGTCGTGTACGGTGTGTGTGTGGGTGTGTGTCATGTCATGTGTTGTGTGTGTGGGCATGTGTTGTGTGTGTGTGGGTGTGTGTCGTGTGTGTGGGCGTGTGTCATGTCGTGTGTTGTGTGTGTGGGCATGTGTCGTGTGTGTGTGGGCGTGTGTCGTGTGTGGGCGTGTGTTCTGCGTGTGTTGTTTGGGCGTGTGTGGGTGTGTGTTGTGTGGGCGTGTGTGGGAGTGTGGTGTGTGGGCGTATGTGAGAGAACTGTGTGTGCGTGTGCAGTGAGATGTCGTGTGTGTGTGTATGTGAGACGTCGTGTGTCTTGGTGTCGGTGTCAGTGGGCGTGCGAGACATCATGTGTGTGAGAAGTCGTGTGTGTCAGTGTGTGTGCCATCTCTCTGTGTGTGAGACGTCGTGAGTCGGCGGGTGTGTGTGTCAGTGTGTGTGTGTTGTGTATGGTGTTTGGTGTGTGTCTTCGGGCGTGGGCTGTGTGTTGTGTTGTGTGTTTTGTGTGTGTGTGTGGGCATGTCCTGTCATGTACGGTGTGTGTGTGGGTGTGTGTCATGTCATGTGTTGTGTGTGTGGGCATGTGTTGTGTGTGTGTGGGTGTGTGTCGTGTGTGTGGGCGTGTGTTCTGCGTGTGTTGTGTGGGCGTGTGTGGGTGTGTGTTGTGTGGGCGTGTGTGGGAGTGTGGTGTGTGGGCATTTGTGAGTGAACTGTGTGTGTGTGTGCATGAGATGTCATGTGTGTGTGTGAGACGTTGTGTGTCTTGTGTGTGTGTGTCAGTCATCTGTGGTGTGTGTCGGTGTCATGTGTCTCAGTGTCATGTGTGTGTGAGACGTCATGTGTCGTGTTGTGTCGGTGTCGTGTGTAAGACGTCGTGTGTGTGAGACGTCATGTGTTGTGTGTGTCGGTGTCATGTGTGAGACGTCGTGTGTGTGAGTTGGTGTTGTGTGTGTCAGTGTCGTGTGTGTCGTCTGTATCGGTTTCATGTGTGTCAGTGTCGTGTGTCGGCATGTGTGTGGTCTGTGTGTGTCGGTGTGTGTGTGAGACGTCGTGTCGGCGTGTGTGTTTGTGATGGCGTCTGTGAGAGACGTCGTGTGTCGGCATGTGTGTGTGGTCTGTGTGTGTCGGCGTGTGTGTGTGTGACGTCATGTGTGAGAGACGTCGTGTGTCGGCGTGTGTTTGTGTGTCGGTGTGTGTGCGACATCATGTGTCGTGTGTGTGTGTGTGGGCGTGCGTGAGAGACATCGTGTGCCGTGCGTGTGTGTGTCGGAGTGCGTGAGAGACGTGTTTCTGTGTGTGAGACGTGTGTGTCATGTGGTGTCGTGTGTGTGAGATATGGTTGTGTGTGTGTTGTCTTGAGTGTTTTGTTCAGTGTGTGACGTGTTGTGTGTCAGTGTTGTGTGTGATTTGTGTGTGTGTCGTGTTCTGCACGCGTGCGACGTGTTGTGCGTGTGCGACATGCAGTGTACGCCTGACGTGCTGTTTACGTGCGACGCGCGATGTGCAACGTGCCTGCGACGCACAATGTGTTGTGTGTGCGACATGTGACGTGCTGTCTACAACGTGCGACAGGCTGTGTGCGATGTGTTGTGTGTATAACATGCAACGTGCGGTCTACAACCTGCGACGTGCGATGCACGAGCAACACTCGAAGTCCTGTGTGATACGTGTTGTGCGTGTGACCTTTAAAGTGCGACGTGTTGTGCGTGACGTGCGACGTGCTGTGTGTGCGACGTGCTGCGTGTTCCACGTGCAACATGTCAGTGTCGTGTGTGTGTGTCTCAGTGTTGTGTGTGTCTCAATGTCATGTGTGCTATTTTGTATCGTGTGCCATTTTGTGTCATGTGTCGTGTTGTGTGCGTCGTGTGTGTGTGACATGTAGTTTGTGCGTGCGCATGACGTGTTGTGCGTATGCATGTGTGCAGTGTGACATGTGCATGACGTGATACGTGCGACATGCAACAAACTGTGTGTGTGACGTTGTGTGTGTGCGACATATGTGCAACGGGCTGTGTGTCGTTGAGTGTGTGTGAGATGTGTTGTGGGTCATGTTGAGTGTGAGACATGTGTGTCGTGTTGAGTGTGTGAGTGTGACGTGTTGTGGGTCGTGTTGTGTTGAGTGTGTGTGTGTAACATGTTGTGGGTCGTGTTGTGTTGAGTGTGACATGTTGTGGGTCGTGTTGTGTTGAGTGTGTTTGTGTGTGTGAAATGTTGTGGGTCATGTGTATGATGTTTTGTGTGTGATGCTTTCCGTGTTGTGTTGTGTGTGTGACTGTGTCGTGTGTTAATTTTGTATGTCGTGTTGTGTGCCGTTTTGTGTCATCGTGTGTGTGTGACGTGTGTGCGTCCGCACCTTCGACGTATTGTGCGTGTCCGTGTGGGAAGTGCGAAGTGGGATGGCTCAACTTGCCACCCGCTTCCCCAACACTTTAGCCCCCTGTCGTAAACATGACCCTACCCCCTCCCCAGGGTGCTACTGACACTAAAACGACCTAAAAGACCCCCGACTTATCACTATTGGCTGGCACCCCATTGCCACCCGCACTTCTATGCTGCTGCTGGCCAAACCCTCCCCCCAAATCTAAATCCCACTGGAACCCTGACCCCATAACCTGCCCCCCAACTCACAACCCCTGAACCAAAACTGGAGCCCAACCCTCACCCCAACCCCAACCTCCAGCTCTGAACCCAGCCCCTCGAAGCCTGACACCGCTTTAAGCCAGAGCCCAGTTCCCCATTCCCACCCTGGGCAACAACAGTGCAAACCACACCCTCCTGCCCCCCGCCCAGGAATCCTGCTTCTTACCACCCCTTCTTTGGAAATGAACCTTTTCTCCATTTGCATCCCACACACCTTCATTCTCCTTTGAGGGGTTATTTAGTGACAGGGGTCTACACAAGGCAACTCTTTGCTATTCCAGCGTAACAGGACACAGAGACGTGAAAACAGTGCAAACAACATTCCACGAGTTTTCAGGAGGTTTAAACACCCAATACAGTTGCACATTGAACAGTCGCTTTGATCTCTACTAACACACACATCCGTTGGCCTGAACACACTCTGACACAAGCTGCTCTTCCAGCGTCACACCTTGTACAAACATTACTGCAACAGCGTGTAGGGCAGCGTGACCCCCGGGGGTCTGTGAGCTGGTTTCAGGGCGTCCGCAGGACCCCGCAGCTTCGCCTCCCCGCCTGTTCCACCCACCGCCTGTGCTTCCCCGGAGGGATCTCCAGACTGTCAGTGCTGCCCGGAGCTTCCCTTCCCTGCCAGGCCTGAGCGACCAGCGCTTGTAACCAGGCCACTCACAGCCTCCCCGCGGGGAGCGTATGGACACAAACCGGCTGGAGAGCAGTTAGGGCAGGAATCCCTGGAGACTCGGGGAGCATCTTCAGCGGATGAGGGTGACACACCCCACAGGAGCTGAATTTCCCACTCGGGTCTAAGTCGTGCCGTGTGGATGGGGCAGCACGGTCGGGAGGCTCTGTTTGCTGCGGTGGATCCACTGGGGGTTGATGTCGTGGGGGTCTAGTGAAGACCCACTAAATTGACAGCAGAGCGCTCCCCGGTCGCCTTTGGGACTACGCCGGGAATGGCAGGAGGAAGGTAAGTTGACCGAAGAGCATTCTCCCGTCGACCCAGCCCAGTGTAGACACAGCAGTAAGTCGACCGAAGCGACGTCAAATCCAGCTCTGTTATTCATGCAGCGGGAGCAGCGTAACTTAGGACAATTTACTGTGGTAGGATAGACACAGTGTGAGGCCTGAGTTTCCCCTGCAGTCTGGATGCTCAAACACCAGCTTGGCAACACAAGTCAGCAAGCCCAGGCCACATACAGACAGGCTCAGTGTGCAGTGTGGACACACCCTCAGACAACCCCAGTATTGTCAAAGGAGGAAATCCTTCCTGTGTTTTGACTTGCTGGGAGAAGAGCCGAGTGACATTGGAGCTCACCGAGCTTCACTGACAAACGCAGCGCTCCAGCACCTGAGCTCTCGGGCTCCCTGTTGAAAGAAAAGCTGAAGGAGCGACCAAGGTGAAAGAGAGGTGCTCGTCTTGGGCCAAGGGCAGGGAGTCCCACCCTCAAAGCGAGAGCAGTTCTCTCTTTGTCTGTCTGTGTTGGGGCAGGAACGATAACACGTCCTCCTGCATTTGCTATTTCAGAGAGTAGTTTCTGGCTGTCTTCTCAAAGACAGGGTGCAAACCAGGCCTCAAACCTGACTGAGAGGAAACAAGAATGGTGCAGCTCGACTGAGCCAGCGGAGAATTGAGATGTGCCCCTTTGCTCGAGTGAGGGAATGACCCGTGAGGGGACTGGAAACCTGACCGGCCAATTCTTAACTTGCACTCTCTCAGCATCTTTCCTCTGAGTGCCATCACGGTAGTTTCAATACTCCAGCACCGGACGCCCTGCCAGCTCTGGGCCCGACAAGCTTTCCTTGGGATTGGATTCTGGAGAGCAGGGGTGCAGGGAAGCAACAGGTGCATGTGACTCCGTGGTGAGGTTTTCCTTGCAAGATGTGTGTGTGAGTCTGTGTGTTGTAGGAAGCACTGAGGGTGGCACTCTCACTGAATCCACAGAGGGCGACGGTGGTGGGAGTGAGACAGTAGAAGTATAAAGGGGCAAGGATGGGCAGAACGATGATGACTGTGTTGTGTTTCATTCCTTAGATGTGGGGCCACCACCTTTCTCTTCAGCCTTGTAGTATCCCAGGGGTAAAACTAACCATCTGTCCAGCTACAAGGGCGTGTTTGTGTTCATTCCTGCGAGCCACACAGGGGTTTGATGTTGCTGCTTCCAATCCTCTGGCTCTGCCGGGAGAAGGGGCAATTCAGGCCATCACTGAGCTGAGGGAGGGAGATGAAATAAGATTGGTCCCAAAGATTGATCCCTGAGGAACTCCACTGGTAACCTCCCTCCAGCCTGACAGTTCACCTTTCAGCAGGACCCGCTATAATCTCCCTGTTAACCATTTCCCTACCCATCTTTCAATTTTCATATTGATCCCCATCTTTGCCAGTTTAACTAATAATTCCCCATGTGGCACCATATCAAACGCCTTCCTGAAATCTAGGTCAATTAGATCCACTGCGTTTCCTTTGTCTAAAAAATCTGTTACTTTCTCAAAGAAGGACATCAGGTTGGTTTGGCATGATGTACCTTTTGTAAAACCATCTTGTATTTTGTCCCATTTACCATTGACCTCAATGTCCTTAACTACTTTCTCCTTCAATTTTTTTTCCAAGACCTTGCATACTACAGATGTCGAACTAACAGGCCTGTAGTTACCCGGATCACTTTTTTTCCGCCCTTTCTTAAAAATAGCAACTATGTTCGCAATTCTCCAATCAAACGGTACAACCGCTGAGTAGACAGATTCATTACAAATTCTTGCTAATGGGCTTGCAATTTCATGTGCCGGTTCCTTTAATATTCTTGGATGAAGATTATCTGGGCCCCCTGATTTAGTCCCATTAAGCTGTTCGAGTTTCGCTTCTACCTCAGATATGGTAATATCTACCTCCATCTCCTCCTTCCCATTTGTCATGCTACCATTATCCCTAAGATCCTCATTAGCCTTATTAAAGAGTGAGGCAAAGTATTTGTTTCGATGTTGGGCCATGCCTAGATTATCCTTGACATCCACTCCATCCTCAGTGCTTAGCGGTCCCACTTCTTCTTTCTTGGTTTTCTTCTTATTGACATGGCTATAGAACCTTTTACGATTGGTTTTAATTCTCTTTGCAAGGTCCTTCTCACTTTATCCCTTCATGTTCTGACCTCAGGAAGGTAGCTTTCCTTGCTGATCCCTCCCATCTTCCACTCCCTATATGCTTTCTCCTTTTTCTTAATCACCTCTCCGAGATGCTTGCTCATCCAGCTTGGTCTACAACTCCTGCCTATGAATTTTTCCCCCTTTCTTGGGATGCAGGCTTCTGATAGCTTCTGCAGCTTTGATTTAAAGTAATCCCAGGCCTCCTCTGCCTTTAGATCCCTAAAGTTCTTCAGTCCAATCCACTTGCCTAACTCATTTCCTTCATTTTTCAAAGTCAGCCCTTTTGAAATCAAAAACCCTAGTTGCAGATTTATTTTTTGTTGATCCTTCCGTTCAGTTTGAACTGAATTAGCTCATGATCGCTCGAACCAAGATTGTCCCCTCCAACC
The DNA here is from genome assembly GCF_015237465.2 of Chelonia mydas. NCBI lineage: Eukaryota > Metazoa > Chordata > Testudines > Cheloniidae > Chelonia > Chelonia mydas. The sequence goes on along the minus strand of NC_057852.1, from coordinate 1,516,127 downwards.
ATTTCTTCTAGGAGGTCCTCACTTCTCACCAAAACCAAATCTAGAATGGCACCCCCTCTTGTCGGTTCAGCAACTACTTGATGAAGGAATCCATCTAACAGCATCTAGGAACTTCTGAGCCCGATTATTATTACTAGCACTCGTCCTCCAGTCTAGATCTGGGAAGTTAACGTCTCCCATGATCACACAGTTTCCATTTGTATTTACTTCATTAACAACATTAAAGAGGGCTCGATCCATATCCACATTAGATCCCGGCGGTCTCTAGCACACTCCAAGCACTATCCCAGGGGAGGCTTGAGTAGTTTTCTTCCCCAATGTCATTTTTGCCCAGACGGACTCTGTCTTATCCATTCCATTGCTTCGAATTGCTTTACAGTCTACCTCCTCATTGATAGACAATGCTACTCCACCACCTTTACCTTTATTTTGGTCTTTCCTAAACAGCACATACCCTTCAATACCCGTAGTCCAGTCATGACGACTATTCCACCCTGTTTCTGTTATCCCTAGAATATCTGGTTTCACTTCCTGCACCAGTAGCTCTAGTTCCTCCATTTTGTTACCTAGGCTCCTTGCATTAGTGTACAAACATCTTCATTTTTGCTGTTTGGCCTCGCTCACGTTCTTTACCCAATGAGGCACGGTCATTCTACAGCCAGTAGAAAATATTAGACTGGTGTCCACACTGCCCTTCCTCCTTATAGCCATTCTCCTACCCACGGCTGTATCCTTTCTTACTTTGTTTTCTTCCCTCTCAAGGCTAAAATCCGACGTGGAGATTACCTGGACATCTCCCAACCAACCATCTCCCCCAGATTCCTAGTTTAAAGCTCTCTTAATCAGTTGTGCCAGCCTCTATCCTAGAAGTCTATTTCCTTCCCTACTCAGATGAAGTCCATCCCGAGAGAACTGTCCTCTGTCCAGGAATGTCTCCCAGTGGCCAGACATCCCAAAGCCCTCCTTCTAGCACCACTGCCTGAGCCATCTGTTGACAGTCATAATCTTGTCACGCCTTTGTTGCCCTTCTCCAGGAACAGGCAAAATCCCACTACAGATCACCTGAGCCTCCATTTCCTTAAGCGTCTTCCCCAGCCTAGCACAGTCTCCCTTAATCCTTTCCAGCGAGAATCTAGCCGTATCATTTGTTCCCACATGAAGGATAATTAGGGGGTTCTTTCCCGCTCCCTTTAGGATCCTTTTCAACCTCAGATCTACATTCCGTATCTTAGCACGTGGAAGACAGCACACCCTTCTATTCTCTGGATCAGCTCTGGTTACAGGCCTGTCTAGTCTTCTCAGTAAAGAGTCCCCGATCACGTAGCCCTGCCTTTCCCTGGTGACGGTGCTATTCTCCAGTCTATCCCCTGTTCCCTCTGGCTGCAAGTTCTTTCCATTCCTACTCTCCCTTGTAATCCTCTTCAACCCATCCTGTATCCTCCTGGGGCTCATATTTGGTGTAGTCTCCATTGACTCTTCCCCTTTTCCTATAGGACTAGCCGCCCTTCTCTTCTTCCTTGCCCCTCCACCTTCAGTGACTACCTGTTGAGCCCCTTCTTCATTTTCCAACTCTCAAAACCGATTCCTGAGCTCTATTTCTCCTTCACTAGCCCGTCTTTTCCTCTGTCTGGTTTTTTTAGTCACATGCTTCCACTGACCACTTCCCTCACCCAGCTGTCTCCCCTCAGAATTCCTCAGTCCTGCTTCCATCTGCAAGTCTGAGCTTTTCCCTTCAGATACCTCATGTCTTTGCTCCATCATCTGCTCAAACCCCTTTCTAAACTCAACCAGACTTTCCACCTGCATCTCCAAACCTCAGATCTTCTCCTCCATCAGCTCGAGCAGACGGCATTTCATGCAGACAAAACTCTTACCAGGTCCCCCCTCCAGGATCATGGACATACGGCAGCTTCCACAGCCAGTCATCTCCATTGTGTCTTCCACGACATGAGTCACGCCCACTGCTGCCTCTGTGTCTGTCATCGCCTTCCCACCTAAATCCTGTTCACCTGGGAAACACAAACCACACCCAAACCCCACCCCCCACAGCAACAACAAACCCCAAACAAGCACCACAAGACAAACTCCCCCTCAGACTCCCCTGTTTACAGCCCTGTTTGCTGGCTCCTGTGCCACGGCCTGACTGGCTGGCTCCCTTCATAGGACCCCGAGTCAGAGAAGCCCCGGCCCCGAATCAGGGCTCAGCTTCTCCCCCAGCACAAAGCCCCGACAAGCCTCGACACATACACATAATACCAATACACAACCAAATACCAACACCTTCTCCTCCACACCATTCACAGCTGTTGGTGGGTCTTGGGGAAACCCTGGTGCACCAGCGGGGGCGGGTGTCTGACGGGGTGGGTGGGGTGGCGGGGGGTGGGGAGGGGGGCCCAGCTGGGAGGCGGAGGGGTCTGTGTGGTGCGAGCTGTGGGAGGGTAGGGGATGGATTTGTGCTGTGGGAGGAGGAAAGGGGGGTTGTGGACAGGGGGCGATTGGGTTGTAGGGATGGGGACTGGGTCTGGGAGGGATGTGGGGGAGGGAGTGGCTATAGGGGACTTGGATCAGGGACTAGGGTCAATGGCATGGCTGTGGCTGTTAGGTTGGGAGGGGCAGCACCATGGCCGCCCCCAGGGGGACACAGCATGGCTGTGGAGGGCTGTAGGGAAGGGAGGGGTCTGTGGGGTGGGGCGGCTGCAGCCTGGCTTGGGGCGAGGAGGACAGTCGGGGGGGACTGTGGAGGGGCTCGGCCACACTGGGGCCTGGGGACTGGTGGGGAGGGGCAGTGGGGTGGCAGCCGGCCATGGCTGTGGGTCGGTCTTTGGGCATCTCAGGTGGGGGGCCCCAGCGGGGACGGGGGGTCTGGCAGTGCCCCCGCGGGGAGAAGGGGAGACCTGCCCCCCAGGGAGCTGCTCCCGGTGCAGCCTGTGCAGGGCAGGGGGGCCCAGGCTGCTCCCAGTGGGGGCTGCGAGTCCCTGCCCCGGGCAGAGGGAAGCTGTGGCAGCTCCCCGGGGTTGGGGGGCAGCGACCAGTGGGGGCGGGGGGCAGAAGGGGGG